>NC_042971.1:6886150-7170357 GCF_901001165.1 Salmo trutta | reverse complement strand
GACTCTCCTCATCAGGCATTAAAATTAATCAGAGAATCCACACAGGAGAGAAACCTTATAGCTGTGATCAATGTGGGAAGAGTTTTGGTCAATCTGGAAAACTGACAGTACACCAGAGAATACACACAGGAGAGAAACCTTATAGCTGTGATCAATGTGGGAAGAGTTTCACTACATCAAGCATTCTGACTGTACACCACAGAAGACACACAGGAGAGAAATCTTATAGCTGTGATCAATGTGACAAGACATACTCTAATAAAAGATATCTGATTAAATATCAGAAAATACATGAAGGGGTTGTTTCATGATATCAATGAAATAATGTCACAATGTTTTAACATTGTAGAAGGAGTATATTAATGATGTCACAATGTAGAATGTTTTAACATTGTAGAAGGAGTATTTTAATGATGTCACAATGTAGAACCCAAAACGTTTGTCCCCTGTTCTATTGATTTCAACATGATATGGATATTAGCCTCAGGGGGAAAATCCAGGCTCTGAAATGGAAGAGTTACTATTTATGTGATTTAACAAAAAGTGACTAACCAAAAAAGAGTTGTGTTACAACAAAATATCTTATAGTTGTGGTCATTGGGAAGAGTTTTTCTCAATCTGACTCTGACTACACACCAGAGAACATACACAGGAGATAAACGTTATAGCTGTGACCAGAGATAATCTGATTTAAAGATCTAATCAAATATTAGAAAATACATACATGAAGGAGTTGTTTCATGATATCAATGAATTAATGTCACAATGTAGAATGTTTAAACATTGTAGTAGGAGTATATTAATGATGTCACAATGTAGAACCCTAAACGTTTGTCCCCTGTTCTATTGATTTCAACATGATATGGATATTAGCCTCAGGGGGAAAATCCAGGCTCTGAAATGGAAGAGTTACTATTTATGAGATTTAATAAAAAGTGATTAACAAAAAAAGAGTTGTGTTACACTTACCACGTTGGTGACACACTTGAATCAAAATGTATCTGGCTGTTTTCTACAAATTGTCCTCTAACCAGGGATGTACACATTATTCCCAGATTCCGTGTGGTTTTTGAGCTGTTAGTTTTAACAGGACGTGCAACCTCATCTCCCTCCTCTCGGCACAATTGATTTCAACACGTTATCGATGAGTTATGACAAATAAGTGTTGTGTTCCTTTGTTTAGGGACCCCTAAATTTAAATGCATCACTCCAAAATGTAGCTGACTGTCTTCTGCAGGTTGTCCTCTAACCAGTGAGGTAAAATATATCTCCATTTCCATGTGTTTTTTTTTTTGTTGTGTTAGTTTCAAGAGCAGGTTCAACCTGATTTCCCCCCAAATGGATATAAGATTTGTGTTTTTCGCTTAGCTAGTGCGTTGCTATGGATCTTTATTTATTTTGACTGCACGTTTTTCCGTATTGGAGATGAGTTTTGTTTGGGCTCGTTCCAAGGGGACGAGAGTTCTAGAAGCTAGTGGGATTTAGAAAGAGGAGAGTTCTAGAATCTAGTGAGTTTTAGGAAGACGAGTGTTCTAGAAGCTAGTGGGTTTTAGGAAGACGAGTGTTCTAGAAGCTAGTGGGATTTAGGATTCTATAGAAAGAAAAAGCAGAAACAAATAATACTATTGTATATTATTATTTAGAAATACGTGGTTTTTTCTTGTTTTTAATTGTTGACATCCAGTAGACACCATGTTTATATTGGTGAAGGTGAATCATTGTAGTTGATTATAATGTGAAATGGAAGTTGTTTTCTGTTGGTGGTGAGCAAACTTTTCCAACAAAAATATAGGATATATATGTTGTCTTAAGGTGTTACAGGCTTTGGTTTTTCCATTTATGTTTTGAGGTTGGACTTTAGCACGTCTAGCTCGTTAGCACGTCTAGCTCGTTAGCACGTCTAGCTCGTTAGCACGTCTAGCTCGTTAGCACATTTAGCACGTCTAGCTCGTTAGCACGTCTAGCTCGTTAGCACGTCTAGCTCGTTAGCACATTTAGCACGTCTAGCTCGTTAGCACGTCTAGCTCGTTAGCACGTCTAGCTCGTTAGCCCGTCTAGCTCGTTAGCCCGTCTAGCTCGTTAGCACGTCTAGCTCGTTAGCACGTAGGACGCACTGATTGGTGTCACCTCGTTAGTCAGTATGTGTTACACCTGTGCTGGCTTGTCCATCTCGTTAGTGGGAAGGTGTTTCACCTGAGCTGGTCCAGGTTCTATTTAAGAGTGTCTGGCCCAGTGCTCCAGTTGTCTTGATACATGTGGAGAGTCAACACCTTTAGTTGCTCCACCTTTTTGGTTTGCTTCCTGTCTTTAAGTTTGGTGTGGGTTTTTCTTTTGTTTGTCTCTTCTTGGGCAGATATAGTGGGTCTCATGGTGGGTGTCTTTTATGTCCCAGTTGTTGTTACTAGTCAACTTTCAGTGGACACTGTGAGAGCAAAATTGCAAGATTATGATATTATACTTGTATTGCATCAAATGGTTGTTTTATGCAACAGAATAGAGGGTTCTTATAACTATTGTGTCTGAGTGTTCTACTGAGGATGGGCCTCTGGGAGAAAACACTGACAGATTTACAATGTCTTTTGGGTTATAAAACCTAGAGAGACCGCATTCCAGAGTATGAGTTAATGTTTCTGTTCTATATGGTACCAGGGAGAGATGACCCCAGGGCCAGACCCTGGTCTCTACACAGAGTACTGTTTTTACAGCAGATACTCTCTGCTGAGAATTATAAGTATCTTTCATACAAATCTTAACCTTGTGACCCGTTCTATACATCTATTGTTCGTCCAGTAGGTTGAAAGGGCTATAAAAGACCTTTGTACTTTTGTCCCGTGGGTCCACCAGCCATCATTATCGTAGAGCACTCAATTGATTCACCCTGTATTTATGCGTTGTATTGACTTGCTCCCTTATTAATAAGTGAATAAAGATTTAGTTTAAGAATAACTCTGACTTGTGTGGTAAGTTTGTCTCCTCAATTGATATTAAAGAAATTAACAACCACATTTGACGATGGGGATGTGAATCTTGACTTGGTGACCGCTCCTGACGACCTGGGTAAATCGTGCACGAGGGATCCCTCAAACTTGGGATCTCAGGGAGACCACACTTCAGGAACAGAGCAAATGGACCCACTTTTGACCTGAGAGGCAGCGAGCCGAGTGGATACCACTTCTCAAACAGTTTTTAAAAGAAAGAGGTGAGCGAAACACGCAAAGTGGAGTTTTTAAAAAAGCCTCGTAGGCTCTGAGTGTGTTTTCCTGTGTGAAGGGGGCACCTTGGAGGTGTAAACAGGGCCCAGTCAGTAGGCACTGAGTGTGTATTCCTGTGTGGAGGTGTAAACAGGGCCCAGTCAGTAGGCTATGCGTGTGCATTACTGTGTGGAGGTGTAAACAGGGCCCAGTCAGGAGGCTCTGAGTGTGCATTCATGTGTGGAGGTGTAAACAGGGCCCAGTCAGGAGGCTCTGAGTGTGCATTCATGTGTGGAGGTGTAAACAGGGCCCAGTCGGCTATCTGGATGAACTGGATGAACAGTAGAATCTGTGTTTACTAGTTAAGACCATTTATGATATAGTATAAGATAGTAAGGTGCACCTGTAATTATTTTAAACCTGTAATTATTTTAAACCTAGACACCATTTTAGAAGTATTGAAAGATGTAAATGTATAAGTTACATTATCCTAGGAACTAACCATGAGATAGAAATGTGAAAATGTTCCTGCAGTTTAAAATATTGTTCAAAACAACTAATTGATTAGGTATGTTTGAGAATAGCATTGTGTGACTGTGATATGAGAGTTGTGTGACTGTGATATGAGAGTTGTGTGACTGTGGTATGAGAGTTGTGTGACTGTGATATGAGAGTTGTGTGACTGTGGTATGAGAGGTGTGACTGTGGTATGAGAGTTGTGTGACTGTGATATGAGAGTTGTGTGACTGTGATATGAGAGTTGTGTGACTGTGGAAATGAGTCTTAATCTGACGTTTGGATAGTAACATATAGAAATATGCTTAATCAAATGATTGAAATTTGGATAATAAATAATGATATTTTAGAAAGCAGCGGAAGGTCTATAGTTCCTGGGAGGCTTGATTTTGCCGTGGTCTCTGGGAGGTTAGAAAACCGTTGAGGATCCCATGGTCATTGTCCGGGAAACAAAAGTTTATTTTTGGTTCTGCTTTGAGTATGTTTGGAGAGCTGCTTCGTAGCTGTGGAGAGTCCTTGAAAAAGCAAATGGAATGGTTGTCGTGACTACCTAAGAATGTCTTATGTTTTCTATGGATTCTGTGAATATATGAAAATATGATGAATTGTATGTGTGTATAATCGATTACTAGAGATTTGATGAAGTAATACTGGGAATATAATTAGATACAATTTAAACAACCCATATGTAGACGAACGTAGGTTTTGAGTTGGTATCTTTAATGGATAATTTGACAAAGATGAGGTTTAAGCATTATTAAACAGTCTACAAAGTCTGGGCAGTTGTCTCAGAAACTGATGGGAGTGTGTCCACTTTAGGGGAAGTTACCCTAACGATGTAACTATAAAACGCTTATTGGACTTTCTCCGTCCAGGTACTACATTTGAAATAAAACTGCCCTTAAGGCCTGGGGGGGTTGTTCCCAGTATGAGAGGAGTTGCTAGATTTATTGAATAAACATTTTTCCATAAAGTTAGAGTGAACCAAGGTGGCTGACTAGCTGTTGATGTTGAAGGAGCGTCCCGTCCACTAGATTATACGTCACAGTGGCAGAATCACCTGAAAGACGCACATCGCCATCTGCTGACTGGAGTTGGTATCGCAGTTGAGAAAATACTTTCAGACAAAAAGCTAAAAAGCGACTACCCCTAAACACCAACGACTCCCTTTGAAAACGGGCGATGTGCCATCATTAACATTAATTATAGTGTAAAAATGTACTTCAAGTGTAGATAAATAGAATAACTTTGGTTATACCCACTCAGCACCGTGACGTCCATGGACGTTGAATTATGGGCGATATCAGGTCTGTCTGTTGTGGCCACTATTTCACCCCAAAATAGTCATCCCAAAATGTGCTGTGTATAACTATGTAAATGTCTCTCGGACAAGGTGACTTTTATCAATATACACTCTAAAAAGTAAAGGTTCCTGGAGTATCCTGTAGGGGTTCTTCAAATTGAAACTGTGGGGGAACCCCTAAAAGTTATTTGAAGAACATTTTGTGGGAACCCCTATAAGTTCTTCGAAGAACCTTTGGGTTTCATTTTTTAACTCCCTGTCCACGCTCCCTCCGAAAAAAAAATATTTTAATAACAATATTGACAATATTGATTTAAATAATTAATTGTTTATTTAGTGGCACCACAAATGTGAATTGATATTTACAAAACAATTTACCAAACAAAACACATTACAAAATTGCAACATTTCTGCAGACATGTCAGACCATAACAAATAATACATTTACGTTGTATAGTGCTTTTCATGACATTTAGAATTTATAAAATAATGATGTAAAATAAAAACAACATTAAAAATGAATCATAGGTAAACTAACAATATTGTAGACTTGATGCTAAATACAGATTTTTCAGCTTTAGTGTGTATATCGTATTCACTTAGTTATGTTAGGAAGTTTTCCATCTTTCTGACCGGCCCTGGTAACTTCACCCCAACTTTTCTTATCCCCAGAACACAGTAACTTAACAACATAAGTGTTTTTCTGACATTTTGGGGAAATTGAAGGGAAAATAAAAGTACAGCCGTAGCAGAGCCCCAAGACCCATGGGGACGTCCTCGAGGGCCTGGATGTTCTCCCCATCAAAGGCCAGCGGGATTTCACTCTCATGGTGAAATGGATTTCCACCGATGTGCAGTAAAGGAGTGAAGAGCAGTGAAATCTGTGTCAACAAAAGTAAGAAAAGATTAATACACATACAATTAACAAAGAACATAACAAATGTTCAGCTGTAGTTTTATATAAGTATGCACACCTATGTTTATGAAGAAACAGATGATTGGTGCATAGGCATACCTTGTCACGGACATAAAGGCCACTCGGGTCCTCATTGAAGAGTTTGGGCAAGAGCAGAATCGCTGCTGTGGTCTCCAGTCCTAGTAAAGTAAAGCAATGATCTTACTACACTTGCTAATTTCATTACAAAATACATTAGAGAAAGGGAAGAAATAAGAGCTGTTGTTGGCTTTATGGAAACGATATACAATATATGGGAAAGAATATAGTTGAGGAAATAATCCAAACCTAGTTGTGCCTAGTTAGGACATAACGTTAACTAGCTAGCTAACGGTACTGTACTGTAGCTCATACAACACCGACGGTCAAACCCGGCTTTCTAATATTTACGTTCATTAACTATAGTAACGTTATGGAAGATATTCACAGAAAACCATCACTGTCTTCGTTATTCATTATTAGTATGTTATATTATTATAATAAATGATTTCGAGACATATTCAGAGCCAAACATCAACCCAACTTAACCTTTTTAACTGTTGTCGCATCCAAACTTGTCACCATCGTTTTCAGTTGTAATTGCGAAGTTCCCGGAAGAAGTCCAGCAACAACGTAGGTTCCTCGATGAACCCACCTTCTAACAAGTTCTTTGAAGAAACTTTAAAAAAATAGAATAGTTAAATAGTATATGTCATATTAAATATATTACTCTATTGTTATCATATAGAAACATCATGGAATATTGTACATCATTAAATATATTACTCTATTGTTATCATATAGAAACATCATGGAATATTGTACATCATTAAATATATTACTCTATTGTTATCATATAGAAACATCATGGAATATTGTACATCATATTAAATATATTACTGTATTGTTATCATATAGAAACATCATGGAATATTGTACATCATATTAAATATATTACTCTATTGTTATCATATAGAAACATCATGGAATATTGTACATCATATTAGCATCAACATACATTATTGTTTCATTCAATTTCACATAATAAGGATATTTAATATTCAAGTTCAGAAGTCAGAACCCATCACCTGCTATGTAAAAGAGACAGAAGAATGCACAATGGTCAATGCTATCTGGGATCCTTGGGACATCTCTACCCTAAACCCTAACCTTAACCCCTACCTTAACCATTTTAAATGCCAACTTCAAAACGGGCTAGGGACGTCCCAAGGATGTATCTCTACCTGAAAATACATGATCTAAGTGATTTATAGATGGTATTCAGCAGTCATAAAGCCTCATTTACTTTAATGAACTACTAAAATAGTGATTTTGTCAGACAGCATAGACAGCAGCTCTACACTTTATTGACTGACTGATCCATTCATCCTTCCATCCCTCCTCAGCCTTCCTCTCCTCTGAAGACCCAGTGAGGGTGGAGCTCAGTCAGAGAGCTGTTGAGGGACTGGTTAGGAAGAACACTTCTACAGCCAGAGAGGTGAGAGGTCACACATGGTTTAGATGGTAAATATTTATGTCCCCTTAGAGGTTCATCACATCAGCAAAAGGGAATATGTTCCATCATCCATGTTTATTTACATTAGTGCAAATTGTCCACTGATATTGGTGTAATTTCTCACCCCTTTTGGCTGTATGAAAGTTAATTTCCCCTCAGGCACACACATTTGTTCTTTGATATTATGAAGGTCATTTGTGTCAAATGTACCTTTCCCCACTCCTTCACGCCATCTCTTTACATTGCTGATGCATATTCAGTGGCCTGGCTGCATCCAGACTATGCCAAAGGCCCATCCTGGTAGATCTGAACCTAATGCAGCTTGGAGTGATCTGATAAAAGAAGTCACATTTAGGTGCCATGTGTAACTGAGGCCCTAGATGCTCCATATCCATTACTTTGAGTGTTTTATATAATATGACTAAATGTGTTTCTGTGTTGCAGGGGCAGGCAAGAAATGGAACAGCAAGGCCACAGAACATGACATAAGCAGAGCTGTGGGAGACCACCTCAAGCCCCTGGTAGAGCCGGGGGTGGTGTTTACCACTCCACCACGCCTTCAGCAGGCTGGAAAAGTGGGATTGATCTGGTTGATCCATTTGTTTGTTTCCGTTTCCAGTAGTTGAATCCTTTGATGTAAACATTTCATTTTCAACAAATTAACTGGGTTGGTTGAAAAGTGATACTAAATGTACATATCATGTACATATCATGCACTATTTTGAGATAGTGGAAGAAATACTGAATTTATACTAAGATGGACCAAGATACTTGTTGCTTTTGCACAGATTTGTTCATTGGTTTGACAAGAGTCTGTTGATTGTCAGTCATTGGGTTCATTTGTTTTACAATATGTTGAAATCAAATCAAGCTTTATTTATACAGCACATTTCAGACATGGATGCAACACAATGGTTTTACAGGAAAAAACAAATAAATGAAAATAAACAAATATATGATAAAAAACAGAAGACTAACAATTCAAAGACTAGTGATCATTCTAAGGAAATGCCATTGATTAAAATATTAACAATTGGATGCAACATCCAACCCAAAATATCGTTTTACTACATTGTTTGTAGTTGTACATTGTTTACATTCCCCATCAAGAAAAATCTAAAATGTTGCTCAAACAGAAGAGGGAACTAACAACAACCACAACTAAACAGGTGGGGTTTTAGGAGGGGCTCTGAAAGACACTATGGGGGTGTCCACTGGAAGTTGACTAGTAACAACAACTGGGACCTAAAAGACACCCACCATGAGACCCACTAAATCTGCCCCAGAAGAGAAAAACAAAAGAAAATCCCACACCAAACTTAAAGACAGGAAGCAAACCAAAAAGGTGGAGCAACTAAAGGTGTTGACTCTCCACATGTATCAAGACAATTGGAGCACTGGGCCAGACACTCTTAAATAGAACCTGGACCAGCTCAGGTGAAACACCTTCCCACTAACGAGATGGACAAGCCAGCACAGGTGTAACACATACTGACTAACGAGGTGACACCAATCAGTGCGTCCTACGTGCTAACGAGCTAGACGTGCTAACGAGCTAGACGTGCTGACGAGCTAGACGTGCTAACGAGCTAGACGTGCTAACGAGCTAGACGGGCTAACGAGCTAGACGGGCTAACGAGCTAGACGGGCTAACGCGCTAGACGTGCTAACGGGCTAGACGTGCTAACGAGCTAGACGGGCTAACGAGCGAGACGTGTCAACAATTAAAAACAAGAAAAACACATTTCTAAATAATAATATAAAGAAATATTTTTTAATCCTTTTTCTTACTATAGAATCCTAAAACTCACTAGCTTCTAGAACTCTCATCTTCCTAAAACTCACTAGCTTCTAGAACTCTCATCTTCCTAAAACTCACTAGCTTCTAGAACTCTCGTCTTCCTAAAACTCACTTGCTTCTAGAACTCTCGTCCCCTTGGAACGAACCCAAACAAAACTCATCTCCAATACAGAAAAACGTGCAGTCAAAATAAATTGTAATCCATGGTAATGCACTGACAAAACACACATCTTGTTGACTGCCCACCCATGAGACAATCAGCAACCAAGTTGTCCTTACCACAGACATGTCTGATTTCAAGAGGAAACTCCTGCAATATCCGTAGTAACTTTCCACCTCACTGCGGAGCTTCTCTCTCTTCTCAGGGTTCACTAGATAGGGATGTTGTTGGATCAGGGCCCAGTCCCCAATGTCATGCTCTAGTACATTTGGGTTGGCACATCAGAATGAATCCTGATATTCTAAAAGCAGGGCAGCAATGTCAATATAATTGTACCAAAAATTATCAGTTGGTTGCATAAATAATTATGATTACTAAATCTTACATGAATATTAAACATGAAATATAAAAACCAAATGTACACCCCTTTGTTAATATGTATTAGCAATAATTCACTTAATGGTGAGGCATAAAATGTATTTTTTGTCAGGATTAATGTTTGAGTCATGCTTCTTCAGTAGTGGAATAAAGACAATTAGTACTTGAATGTTGTAAATAAATACTGGAGTGATGTAGGATTGTTCATATAATTGATTATATACCAATTTATTATACTGCGACTATGTGTATAGGCTGTAAGTATGTTGAAATTAAATTGTTTTCTATTCAACTTTCACTTTCAACTAAAACCAAACTTATATTGTACATCGGGCATAGTCTTATTTTCAACGACATTGTGCTAGGTGAGATATCCCCAATGTCACAGTTTAAACGTGTCCAAATCAATAGTCCAAATGCAGAAACAGTTTGTGATAAATTGAAAACCTAAACATAAAATGTGCTATGTAGACATACAAACATCTGCCACAATAATCATATTACTTGTATTATTTAAAACAAGCACCTTATAAAACTGTACAAGCACCAAAAACGCTGTTGTTTTGACAAGTAGCAATAAATCACTGATATCGATTAGGGGGGAAATCAGAATGTACGTGTTGTTGAAACTAACACAACTAAAAAATAAACATATGGAAATGGAAGATGTATTTTCCCTCACTAGAGGACAACCTGAAGAAGACAGTCAGCTACATTTTGGAGTGATGCATTTAAATGTAGGGGTCGCTAAACAAAGGAACACAACACTTATTTGTCATCACTCATTAATATCATGTTGAAATCAATTGTACAACAGGAGGGAGATGAGGTTGCACGTCCTGTTAAAACTAACAGCTCAAAAACCACACGGAATCTGGGAATAATGTGTACATCCCTGGTTAGAGGACGATTTATAGAAAACAGCTAGCTACATTTTGAAGTGTTGCATTTTGATTCCAGTGGGTCACCAACGTGGTAAGTGTAACACAACTCTTTTTTTTGTTAGTCACTTTTTGTTAAATCACATAAATAGTAACTCTTTCATTTCAGAGCCTGGATTTTCCCCCTGAGGCTAATATCCATATCATGTTGAAATCAATAGAACAGGGGACAAACGTTTAGGGTTCTACATTGTGACATCATTAAAATACTCCTACTACAATGTGACATTAATATCATGAAACAACTCCATGTATTTTCTGATATTTGATCAGAGATCTTTTATCAGATTATCTCTGGTCACAACTAAGAGGTTTCTCTCATGTGTGTGTTCTCTTGTGTACAGTCAGACTGCTAGATTGACTAAAACTCTTCCCACATTGAACACAGCTATAAGGTTTCTCTCCTGTGTGTGTTCTCCGGTGTAGAGTCAGATTGCTAGATGAAACATGACTCTTCCCACATTGACCACAGCTATAAGGTTTCTCTCCTGTGTGTGTTCTCTGGTGTAGAGTCAGATTGCTCGATGTAGTAAATCTCTTCCCACATTGATCACAGCTATAAGGTTTCTCTCCTGTGTGTGTTCTCTGGTGCACTGTCAGATCTCCAGATTGACCAAAACTCTTCCCACATTGATCACAGCTATAAGGTTTCTCTCCCGTGTGTGTTCTCTGGTGTAATGTCAGATGGGCAGATCGAACAAAACTCTTCCCACAAAAATCACAGATATAAGATTTCTCTCCTGTGTGTGTTCTCTGGTGCACTGTCAGAGCTCCAGATTGACCAAAACTCTTCCCACATTGAACACAGCTATAAGGTTTCTCTCCTGTGTGTGTTCTCTGGTGTTGAGTCAGATGGCCAGATGTGGTAAAACTCTTCCCACATTGATGACAGCTATAAGGTTTCTCTCCTGTGTGGATTCTCTGATGAATTTTAATGCCTGATGGGGAGGTGAATCTCTTCCCACAGTCAGAGCAGCAGTGAGTTCTCTTCCCTGTGGGTCTCTGCTGGTGTTTATTGAGGTGTTCTGATCTGGAGAGACTCTTCTCTTCCTCGTCAGCATCATGATGTTGTTGAGGCTCCCCAGAGGATCCACGAATGTCCCGTATCTCTCCTGTGTGAACAACAAAGTCAGACAGATGGTTAAAGGCCCACAACAGCAGAATCCACTGTAAAAGGATGATGCCAACAGCATAGCCATGATGTTGTACAACAATTGACGTCTGTAATGAATGTTAAAATTATTTGACAACTGTCTTAAAATGAGCAAGAATAGTCATATTTAGTCTTGTTTTCACATTAGTAGTAACATCGATGATTGTAGGCTAGAAATAAATTATTAAAGTTGTTGAAACTCTAAGCAGTGTGCCAGACGACTTTCGCTCTCCAATATAGGCCCCTTTCTGTGTTTGCTAAAATTGCGGCACGAGGGCAATGCGCACACAATTTGATTGCAGAAACTCCTCCCTGCTAATGAGGAAACCGCTAGTTATGGATGTAGTATATCTGGTAATGAGGAAACCACTAGTTATGGATGTAGTATATCTGGTAATGAGGAAACCACTAGTTATGGATGTAGTATATCTGGTGATGAGGAAACCACTAGTTATGGATGTAGTATATCTGGTAATGAGGAAACCACTAGTTATGGATGTAGTATATCTGGTAATGAGGAAACCACTAGTTATGGATGTAGTATATCTGCTAATGAGGAAACCACTAGTTATGGATGTAGTATATCTGCTAATGAGGAAACCACTAGTTATGGATGTAGTATATCTGCTAATGAGGAAACCACTAGTTATGGATGTAGTATATCTGGTAATGAGGAAACCACTAGTTATGGATGTAGTATATCTGGTAATGAGGAAACCACTAGTTATGGATGTAGTATATCTGGTAATGAGGAAACCACTAGTTATGGATGTAGTATATCTGGTAATGAGGAAACCACTAGTTATGGATGTAGTATATCTGGTAATGAGGAAACCACTAGTTATGGATGTAGTATATCTGGTAATGAGGAAACCACTAATTATGGATGTAGTATATCTGGTAATGAGGAAACCACTAGTTATGGATGTAGTATATCTGGTAATGAGGAAACCACTAGTTATGGATGTAGTATATCTGCATGGAGCAAAAATGGTGAGCAAAGATTTTGGTTTTTCACAAGGTATTCTGAATATTACAAAGAAAGATCAGGAGTGCTACTCAAGGAAACAGGAAGCTCTGTTGTCTATTCACTAATTCACCACAGTGGGGAAACTTACAGGCTGCCAGCAAAAACAGCCTCCATTTCCAGGTTGCTTATGAGTATATTTCACACTACTTTGGATTATAATTGTTAGGCTCATTTGAATGTCCTGCTTAATATAATGTGTTGTCGCAAATCAACTGCTTTATACTTTAAAAAAAACACTTCAACCAGTAAAATGCTCCTTGACTAGCTTTGCTACCAGTCTGTCAATGAGCGTTTGTAAAATAAATGTACCCAAATTGGCCCATAACGTCACCTAACAATAACATAGACCTACTGTAGGACCCATAACTTCACCTAACAATAACATAGACCTACTGTAGGACCCATAACTTCACCTAACAACAACATAGACCTACTGTAGGACCCATAACTTCACCTAACAATAACATAGACCTAGGACTATAAATCATTAAATATTTCAGGTGAAACATGGAAACTAAAATGTCTTTGTCATGACATTTCATAACCTGATCACCAGATAATTGTGTGAATAATCCCACTAGGCTACTCTGTAATGGGTTGTCATTCTAAATGTCCTGAATAAAGGAAAATATCTCTGTGTATTGTACAATAGCCTATCCATCAAGGAACAGTTCTCTACACATTATGAGCTAAGTATCTCTGTGTCCAGACAGACTAATGAGACCCTACTGTAAATCAAGCAGACAATAACACTTTATAAACATCAATTTGTTAGGGATGTTGGATCCAACGTGGAGCACAGCATAACTGTCTTTACCTGAGTAATGAATGAAGAAGCACTTTGGTTGTTGTTGCATGTCGTGATGTTTGTCATGTGACTGTCATTCAGAAAATGATTTCCTGGATCAGCTGATAATAGTTGAACATGTGACTGTAACTAAACAGCTACAGTATTAAGAATTATGTGTAATTATTGAAGAACTGTGTTAATGACAGTATCCATTTGGGTGTCGTCAATAAAGTTAAGGTGACTCTCGGTTAGAACCATTGGATTTGCAAACTCTGAAATGATTTAGGATTTCTGTGCCCATGAAAACTGTTTTCCCAGTGTAACATAAGGAGACACTAAATGTTACGTAGGTAGAGAGCATTTCAAAGATCTGAATACAGAAAACCGTCCTAAAATGACAATAACCTAAACCACAAGGCCAAATCTACACTGGAGGAGCTTACCAAGATGACATTGAATGTTCCTGAGTGGCCTAGTTACAGTTTGGACTTAAATCGTCTTGAAAGTCTATGGCAAGACTTGAAAATGTTTTGTGTCCTTGTTTTATAAGATAGTATTCACTGTATTTACTGGTGTTAACCAGATCAATGTCCCTGTTTTATTAGATAGTACTCACTGTATTTACTGGTGTTAATCAGATCAATGTCCCTGTTTTATAAGATAGTACTCACTGTATTTACTGGTGTTAATCAGATCAATGTCCCTGTTTTATAAGATAGTACTCACTGTATTTACTGGTGTTAATCAGATCAATGTCCCTGTTTTATAAGATAGTACTCACTGTATTTACTGGTGTTAATCAGATCAATGTCCCTGTTTTATAAGATAGTACTCACTGTATTTACTGGTGTTAATCAGATCAATGTCCCTGTTTTATAAGATAGTACTCACTGTATCAGTTCTCCAGTCTTCTCTTCTTCGTCCTCCTCTAATGTGACAGTAATCTCCCCCTCTTCATCCTTCGTTCCAAAAACGTCTTCAACTTCTTTCACTTCATCCTCCACTCCAAAAACTGCATCTTCCTCCTCTTCTTTCACAGTAACATCCTCCTCCTCTTTCACTCTGAAGGTGTCTTTCTCTGTAACGTCTTTATCTTCTTCTTTCACTGTAACAGCCTCACCCTCTACTTCTTGTTTTACTGTGACAGCCTCCTCTTCCTTCTCCTCTTTCACGACAATGTTCAGCCCCAGAGCTTCTTTCTCCGTCCAGCAGACCTCCTCTTCTTTAGCAGGAGGAGAGTAGTTTAGTGAACTCATGGTCGGGGATAATAGCTAGTTAGCATTAGCGACTAGACTAGTGCTAACTTAACCAGCCAGCTAGTTGACTTACAACGTAAATATTACATTTAATGGGGTAGCTAGTTGTTTCCACATAACTACGTTTAATGTATAGTGGCAAATACAACACGAATTTGTCCAAAGAACTTGAATGTTCCGACTTTGTTGGCTAGCGAGCTACCGAGGTGGCTGCAGTTGTTGAAGAAGCGTTCCGTCCACTAGATTATACGTCACACTAGAAACATCGCCTGAAAGACACATATCGCCATCTGCTGTCTGGAAGGAGGAAACGCAGTTGAGGAGGGAAAACTATTTTTTATTCTTCATTGAATTATAATATTATAAAGCAGTTTAGGGAAACGTTTTTCCTTCTTCATTAAATAACAATATTATATCAACACGTGCAAAGAGCAACAAGTGTTGTTTGATTAGTTCAGATTTTTTATGAGAATTTAAAACAAACTTAACCTCTACTCCACATCTGTATTTCTGATTCAGTCAAATAACTAGATATCAAAATAAGCACCTAGTTATTAATAGCCTTGATAAAGATGAGCAAAAATTACTGTATAAAATAAATCAACTTTACCCACTACCAGGATATTTTAGCCCAAAACCTGGTTACCTCTCTGCTAGGAGGCTGAAACTTGGCCATAAGTGGATCTTCCAGCAAGACACATCAACATCCACAAAGAAATGGTTAATTGGGCATAAAATCAAAAATGTTCTATGGCCATCTCAGTCTTTGGACTTGAACTCCATTGTGTTCCCTGTGGCTCAGTTGGTAGAGCATGGTGTTTGCAACGCCAGGGTTGTGGGTTCGATTCCCACGGGGGGGCAGTACAAAAAAAATGCATGAATTGAAATGTATGTATTCACTACTGTAAGTCGCTCTGGATAAGAGCGACTTACAGTAGTGAATACATACATTTCAATTCATGCATTTTTTTTTGTACTGGCCCCCCCACAACCTGGAGGTGTAACAATACATCATATAGATGTATATAATGAACAGACTAGGTCTATAATGCTCCTACATGGTGTAACAATACATCATGTAGATGTATATAATGAACAGACTAGGTCTATACTGCTCCTACATGGTGTAACAATACATCATGTATGAACAGACTAGGTCTATACTGCTCCTACATGGTGTAACAATACAGTGCATTCGGAAAGTACTCAGACCCCGTCACTTTTTCCACATTTTGTTACGTTACAGCCTTATTCTAAAATATTTTTTTTAAATACTGAATTGACACACAATACCCCATAATGACCTCACAATACCCCATAATGACAAAGCAATACCCCATAATGACAAAGGAAATACATTATATATATTTCTTTGCTCATTTATTAAAATAATAAACTGAAAAATATGCATAAGTATTCAGACCGTTTACTACGTACTTTGTTGAAACACCTTTGGCAGCGATGACAGCCTCCAGTCTTCATGGGGATGACGTTACAAGTTTCTACCATTCTTCTCTCAAACTCTGTCAGATTGGATGGGGAGCTTTGCTACACAGCTATTTTCAGGTCTCACCAGAGATGTTAGATTGGGTTCAAGTCCGGGCTGGTTCACTCAAGGTTATTCAGCGACTTGTCCCAAAGCCATTTCCTACACTGTCTTGGCTGTGTGCTTAGGGTCATTGTCCTGTTGGAAGGTGAACCTTCGCCCCAGTCTGAGGCCCTGAGTGCTCTGGAGCAGGTTTTCATCAAAGAGCTCTCTGTACTTTGCTCCATCCATCTTTCCCTCGATCCTGACTAGTATCCCAGTTCCTGCCGCTGAAAAACATCCTCACAGCCTGATGCTGTGCCAGGTTTACGCAAGATGTGATGCTTGGCATTCAGGCCAAAGACTTCAATCTTGGTTTCATCAGACCAGAGAATCTTGTTTATCATGGTCTGAGAATCCTTTAGGTGCCTTTTTGGCAAACTCCAAGCAGGCTGTCATGTGCCTTTTACTGAGGAGTGCCTTCCGTCTGGCCACTCTACCATAAAGGCCTGATTGGTGGAGTGCTACAGAGATGGTTGTCCTTCTGGAAGGTTCTCCCATCCCCACAGAGGAACTCTGTAGCTCTGTCAGAGTGACCATTGGGTTCTTGGTCACCTCCCTGACCAATGCCCTTCTCTCCCGATTGCTCAGTTTGGCCGTGCGGCCAGCTCTGGGAAGAGTCTTGGTGGTTCCAAACTTCTTCCATCAAAGAATCATGGTGACCACTGTGTTCTTGGGGACCTCCAATGCTACAGACATTTTTTGGGACCATTCCCCAGATCTGTGCCTTGACACAATCCTGTCTCGGAGCTCTATGGACAATTTCTTCGACCTCATTGCTTGGTGTTTGCTCTGACGTGCATTGTCAACTGTGGGACCTTATATAGACAGGTATAATCATAAACAATATTATTTCATGTGGCATAAACAAAAACACAAATTCTCAATCAAAAATATAAGTCAGAACACAGCGCCTTTATTCTCTCATGTGATTTCAGGTTCTGTGACTGGGAAAATGTCCTTCCACACAGAGAGAGATGTGGTAGGGCTTTTTTGGTGTGTGTCTTCTTATGCTCCTTCAGGCTGCTTAACCAGGTAAAACGCTTTCCACACTGGGAGCATTGGAAAGGCTTTTATCCTGTGTATTCTCTCATGCTCTTTTAACGGACCTTTCTTAGCAAAACTCTTTCCACACTGGGAACAATGGAAAGGCTTTTCTCCTGTGTGCATCCTCTCGTGAGCTTTTAGGTGCCCTGTCTGAGTAAAACTCATTCCACAGTGGGAACAGTGATAAGGCTTTTCTCCAGTGTGTATTCTCTCATGCCTTTTCAGGTTAGCTAAAACGCTAAAAGTCTTTTCACAATGGGAACATTGGAAAGACTTTTCTCCTGTGTGTGTCCTCTCATGAGCTTTTAGGTACCCTAAATGAATAAAACTCTTTTCACAGTGGGAACATTGGAAAGGCTTTTCTCCTGTGTGTATTCTCTCATGAGCTTTTAGGTCCCCTAACTGAATAAACCTCTTTTCACAGTGGGAACAGTGGTAAGGCCTTTCTCCTGTGTGTATTCTCTCATGCCTTTTCAGGTTAGCTAACACGGCAAAACTCTTTTCACACTGGGAACATTGGAAAGGCATTTCTCCGGTGTGTAGTTTCGCATGCTTTTTTAGGTTTCCTATTAGAGTAAAACTCTTTCCACAATGGGAACATTGGAATGGCTTTTCTCCTTTGTGTATTCTCTCATGCTCTTTTAATTGCCCTTTCTTAGTAAAACTTTTTCCACACTGGGAACATTGGAAAGGCTTTTCTCCTGTGTGTATCCTCTCATGAGATTTTAGGTGCCCTGTCTGAGTAAAACTCATTCCACAGTGGGAACAGTGATAAGGCTTTTCTCCTGTGTGTATTCTCTCATGCCTTTTCAGGTTAGCTAACATGGTAAAACTCTTTCCACACTGGGAACATTGGAAAGGCTTTTTTCCTGTGTGTGTCTTCTCATGCAGTTTTAGGTTCCTTAACCAGCAAAAACTCTTTTCACAGTGGGAGCAGTGGTGTTGTCTCTCTGGTTTGGGCGTCTCTGGGTCTGGTTCCCCTGAAGGACTCTTCCCGCTGTCAGAGTGAGAGTCTGGTTTCTCTCCTGCCAAAGACAAACAGAGAATCCCGTTAAACAGAGACCTGAATGAAATCTCCACAAGATAAAACTGTCTTCCTATGAGGTTTAATCCAGACTAGATCCCTCAATAAAAGAGCAGAACTGGTCATCACAGAGTGGCTGTAGTGCTTTGTAGGCTGGGTAAATCCATTTGAATTCAATACATTTTTGGCAGCATCCCTTTTGAGTTAAAAAAAGCTTTCCTTACATGTTTGCCTATGGAAGAAGTGGTAAGAAAGTGACTTCATGTAACTGAATGTAAAAACATTCATGAGATATACAGTTGTAAGTGTATATACAGTACCAGTCAAAAGTTTGGACACACCTACTCATTCAAGGGTTATAATTATTTGTTTTACCATTTTCTACATTGTAGAATAATAGTGAAGACATCAAACTATGAAATAACACATAAGGAATCATGTAGTAACCAAAGAAGTGATAAACAGTTCAAAATATATATTTGATTTTTCAAAGTAGCCACCCTTTGCCTTGATGACAGCTTTGCACACTCTTGGCATTCTCTCAACCAGCTTCACCTGGAATGCTTCTTCAATAGTCTTGAAGGAGTTCCCACATATGCTGAGCACTTGTTGGCTGCTTTTCCTTCACGCTGCGGTCCAACTCATCCCAAACCATCTCAATTGGGTTGAGGTCGGGTGATTGTGGAGGCCAGGTCATCTGATGCAGCACTCCATCACTCTCCTTCTTGCTCAAATAGCCCTTACACAACCTGGAGGTGTGTTGGGTCATTGACCTGTTGAAAAACAAATGATCGTCCCACTAAGCGCAAACCAGATGGGATGGCGTATCGCTTCAGAATGCTGTGGCAGCCAGACAGGTGTGTGTCTTTCCAAATCACGTCCAATCAAGCTGTAGAAACATCTCAACGATGATCAATGGAAACAGTATGCACACCTGAGCTCAATTTCGAGTCTCATAGCAAAGGGTCTGAATACTTATTTAAATAAGGTATTTATGTTTCTTATTTTTAATAAATGTGACATTTTTTCTCCAAACCTATTTTCTCTTTGTCATTATGGGGTATTGTGATGCCATTATGGGGTATTGTGATGTGATTATGGGGTATTGTGTGTAGACTGATGAGGATTCTTATTTATTTAATCCATTGTAGAATAAGGCTGTAACGTAACACAATGTGGAAAGACTTAAGTGGCAAAAAAAGGGGTTAAAGACATGTATCTCTCAGATATAGGACAGACACTTCAGAACAAACTTCCTTTGGATGTTTTGGGGGACTGTTGTTCCATGTTGTGAATGTTATGCAATGCGTTAGTATGGGCTATAGCAGTATGGCCAAATATTGTTTTACATAAAATAACTTTTGAATATTTCTTTATTGATACTTCTATGGGTCTTAAAGTTCAAAATCAAATAGCAAAATTATCCTTGGTATAACCTTCTTAAAACAGTTTTTAAATTGTCAATACTGCCCCCTAGCCCCAACAGGTTAACCTGTTGAGGACAGACGTTCCATTTTGTGACAAGAAAATTCCAAATATTCCATTACCATACTTAGAAGCATGTCAAACGCTGTTTAAAATCAATTTTTATGCTTTTTTTCTCGTAAAATAGCAATAATATTCCAACCGGGCAACGTTGTATTCATTCAAAGGCTGAAAGAAAAAAATGGAGTAGTCTCATGACCGCGCATCTCCAGTGTCACTGTCCCCAGGCTGACCACTTACAAATTCTCCTGCTGTTCTTCGCCCAGAGACAGCAGACACCCCATTCCACTTTCTGGCGGCTTTAGAGAGCCAATGGGAGCCTTAGAAAGTGTCACGTTACAGCACAGATGCTGTATTTTCGATAGAGATGCAACAGAAGGAGAACAAATTGTCAGACAGGGCACTTCCTGTATGGAATCTTCTCAGGTTTTGGCCTGCCATATGGATTCTGTTATACTCACAGACACCATTCAAACAGTTTTAGAAACTTTAGAGTGTTTTCTATCCAAATCTACTAATTATATGCATATTCTAGTTTCTGGGCAGGAGTAGTAACCAGATTAAATCGGGTACGTTTTTTATCCGGCCGTGAAAATACTGCCACCTATCCCAAAGAAGTTTTAAAACAGTTCCATATAGCTTAGAGGAACCTCCCCCCTCAGACAGGGCTTAGACTGTAAAACTATAATTTAGATCTGATGATCGGTGGAACAAGGACATCCTCAGACAGTTTTACAGTCTAAGCCCTGTCTGAGGATGTCCTTGTTCCACCGATCATCAGATCTAAATTATAGTTTTACAGTCTAAGCCCTATCATTTTGATCTTATGATCGGTGGGACAAGGACATCCAAGCCGGCCAAACCCTCCCCTAACCTGGACGACGCTGGGCAAATTGTGTGCCGCCTCATGGGTCTCCCGGTTGCGGCCGGCTGCGACACAGTCCGGGATCGAACCCGGATCTGTAGTGCGATGCAGAGCTGCGCCACTCGGGAGGCTGTTGATACCTAGCACTACCTATTATATTTGTTAGCACCACTCGGGAGGCTGTTGATACCTAGCACTACCTATTATACTTGTTAGCACCACACGAGAGCGAAGCTAGCGTGGTTATCCACATGTTTTACCAATAGTATAAATGCCCCGTTACCTGCAAGCTCTTCCTCAACAACAATGCAGTATTCAATATCAAAAGTAAAGAAATGTTTTAAAATGCAGGGAACCAAGACTAAAGATTCTATTTTAAACATAAATCTTATCAAACTTATCAAACTCGCGTGGTGCAGTTGAGTTGTGGGTGTCAGAAATAATGTAGCTATTTTTACAGCAGGAATTCTGATAAATAAGTTGTAGCTGTGACGAGGGCTTAACCACTCACTGGCCAATGAAAACATGTTCCCAACCTTTTCATGTGGTTGCATCAAGTTGTGTCTTTACGGTGTTTGATGTTGTGTTGTCATAACCTCCGGGAGGAGAGCATGGATGTTTATCCTGGGAGATTCCATGCCAGCGGAGCCTGGAAATATTTGTCAGAACAATCCGAGATATCAAAAATATTTTCAGGCTATTTTCAGGCTAGGCTGCTGTGTGTGTGTGTGTGTGTAATGTGAAGATAGTCAAGAAGCTCCCGACGAACAGTTCTTGTGCTGACGTTGCTTCCAGAGGCAGTTTGGAACTCGGTAGTGAGTGTTGCAACTGAGGACAGACGATTTTTACATGCTACGCGCTTCAGCACTCAGCGGTCCCGTTCTGTGAGCTTGTGTGGCCTACCACTTCGCGGCTGAGCCATTGTTGCTCCTAGACGTTTCCACTTCACAATAACAACACTTACAGATGACCGGGGCAGCTCAAGCAGGGCAGAAACTAGATAAACTGACTTGTTGGAAAGGTGGCATCCTATGACTGTGCCACATTGAAAGTCACTGAGCTCTTCAGTAAGGCCATTCTACTGCCAATGTTTGTCTGTGGAGATTGCATGGCTGTGTGCTCGATTTTATACACCTGTCAGCAACGGGTGCGGCTGAATTAGCCGAATGTAAACTTAAGTTAACAAAAAATTTATTGGTTCTGCAATGTTGAAAATCCTATAAGATGTGGAGAACATCAGTTTCAACTTATTTTAGAAGAAATGGGTCATTATTTAAGAAAAGTGCAACGGTGCCAATATGTTTATCTGCAAATGTATCCAATCAAATTAATTTAGCAATATTCAAATCATATATCAAATCCAATTCAAGAGGTTAAGGTTGGAATCAAGAAATGCAAAATTCCATTAATCTATATAACAACTTAATAGACTATCAAATCAAATCTTATGTCACATGCACTGAATACAACACCTTACAGTGAAATACTTACAAGCCCTAACCAACAATGCAGTTAAATAAATAAATAATAATAATAACTTCAAAAAATACAAATGAGAAATAAAGATAACAAAATAATTAAAGAGCAGCAGTGAAAAATTAAGAGGATCTATAGACTAGAGTCCTGTCCAGGGGAAGTAGGTTCCTGTTACTATGAGCTGTTCTGGATCAGACAAGCCAAGGCTCCTGTTACTATGAGCTGTTCTGGATCAGACAAGCCAAGGTTCCTGTTACTATGAGCTGTTCTGGATCAGACAAGACAAGGCTCCTGTTACTATGAGCTGTTCTGGATCAGACAAGCCAAGGCTCCTGTTACTATGAGCTGTTCTGGATCAGACAAGCCAAGGTTCCTGTTACTATGAGCTGTTCTGGATCAGACAAGCCAAGGCTCCTGTAACTATGAGCTGTTCTGGATCAGACAAGCCAAGGTTCCTGTTACTATGAGCTGTTCTGGATCAGACAAGCCAAGGTTCCTGTTACTATGAGCTGTTCTGGATCAGACAAGCCAAGGTTCCTGTTACTATGAGCTGTTCTGGATCAGACAAGCCAAGGTTCCTGTTACTATGAGCTGTTCTGGATCAGACAAGCCAAGGCTCCTGTAACTATGAGCTGTTCTGGATCAGACAAGCCAAGGTTCCTGTTACTATGAGCTGTTCTGGATCAGACAAGCCAAGGTTCCTGTTACTATGAGCTGTTCTGGATCAGACAAGCCAAGGCTCCTGTAACTATGAGCTGTTCTGGATCAGACAAGCCAAGGTTCCTGTTACTATGAGCTGTTCTGGATCAGACAAGCCAAGGTTCCTGTTACTATGAGCTGTTCTGGATCAGACAAGCCAAGGTTCCTGTTACTATGAGCTGTTCTGGATCAGACAAGCCAAGGTTCCTGTTACTATGAGCTGTTCTGGATCAGACAAGCCAAGGTTCCTGTTACTATGAGCTGTTCTGGATCAGACAAGCCAAGGTTCCTGTTACTATGAGCTGTTCTGGATCAGACAAGCCAAGGCTCCTGTTACTATGAGCTGTTCTGGATCAGACAAGCCAAGGCTCCTGTTACTATGAGCAGTTCTGGATCAGACAAGCCAAGGCTCCTGCAAGGCTACTTACTTACTATCGTGGAAAATTACAAACTTTGTTATGCACCTGCTCTGTATGAGCCTTAAACCTGTACATTTCCTCTGTCTGTTTCTCTCATGTCAGAAGAAACCAGTGTTTCTCCTCTCCTGTTTCTGAGTAACTTGGTCACGCGGCCAACAACAAAGGGCCGTCAGAGAGAGACCAGTTTTTGGTCCATCCTGTTCTTTTCGTATCTTTCAAGGGCAAAGCCGTGTGGAGATATGAAGAGAACAGAGGCTAGTTTGAGCAGCAGCGACAATTCTATCAGCAGAAAGGAGCAACAAAACTGGCGTCATCACTTGTTTGTACACTATGTTCCCATCATGATGTCACACACCTGCTAAACTGCCACGTAGACAAAGATTCTAGAAGCGGAGACCTCTTGTTCGTTGGGCTCTTGGCTGTTGCACCTGTTGTGTGATTGTTAACTGCTCCACAATTGGAATTCTTATCATAAAATAAGGTATTTGAAGAATCTATAGTCTCTCTTTCCCTTTCTGGTTAGAATTTCCATCACATTATTTATATAATAATTAACATTTTCAAAAATCCCAGTCATCAAATGAAAATCTAAGGCTTTACACTTGTATCCAATACATCAATGTACTTTTAAATCTCATTTTAGACACATAAAACATACTTTTTTTAAGTAAACCTATTTTGTTGAAGACTTCATATAAACAATATTTCATGTGGTATAAACAAAAACACACATTCTCAGTCAAAAACACAAGTCAGAACACAGTCTTTCTATTCTCTCATGTGATTCTAGGTCCTCTGACTGGGAAAATGTCATTCCACAATGAGAGCAGTGGTATGTCTTCTCCTCCTGTGTATTCTTTCATGCTTATTCAGATGCCTTAACCAGTTAAATCTCTTTCCACACAGGGAGCAGTGGTAGGTCTTATCCCCTCCTGTGTGTGTCCTCTCATGCCTAGTCAGGCCCTCTAACTTGGTAAAACTCTTTCCACACAGGGAGCATTGGTAGGGCTTTTCTTGTGGGTGTGTCCTCTCATGCTGTTTCAGGTTCACTAAACCCCTAAAATTCTTTCCACATTGGGAACATTGATAAGGCTTCTCTCCCGTATGTATTCTTCCATGTAATTTCATGGACTTTAACAGGGTAAATCTCTTTCCACATATGGTGCATTGGTAAGGCTTCTCTCCTGTGTGTGTCCTCTCATGCTGTTTCAGGCTCATTAAACCCCTAAAACTCTTTCCACAGTGGGAACAGTGATAAGGCTCATCTCCTGTGTGTGTCCTCTCATGCTGTTTCAGGCTCATTAAACCCCTAAAATCCTTTCCACACTGGGAACAGTGATAAGGCTTCTCTCCTGTGTGTGTCCTCTTGTGCCGATTTAGGTTCCCTAACTGGGTAAAATTCTTTCCACAGTGTGAACATTGGAAAGGATTTTCTCCAGTGTGAATTCTCTCGTGTGTTTTTAGGCTCCCTAACCAGGTAAAAGTCATTCCGCATTTGGAGCAATGGTAAGGCTTCTCTCCAGAGTGTATTCTCTTATGTATTAATAGGTACCCTAATTCGTTAAAACTCTTTCCACACTGGGAGCATTGGAAAGGTTTTTCTCTTGTGTGTGTCCTCTCATGCCTATTCAGGTTCCCTAACTTGGTAAAACTCTTTCCACAGTGGGAGCAGTGATGATGTCCTCCTGTTGCTTTGGGCGTCTCTGGGCCTGACTCTGCTGATTCCCCTGAAGGACTCTTCCCGCTGTCAGAGGGAGAGTCTGGTCTCTCTCCTGTCAAAGACAAACAGAGATTCTAGTTACTTAGTTGTCTCCTGTGCTGTACTGTGTGGCCAAACTGGTGAAACATATAAGTCTATGATTGGTTCAGATTGGATCTTGTTTGGGGGAGTTCATTAAAATAATAGCCAGTGTAAAAAACAGTGGTCACCAAGGCATTCCTAGTCAATCATCAAACATTTCTGTAAAAACCCAATGTGTTTTCTGTTTGCTGCAGCAGTATTCTTAAAATGTACGTGAAATTAGCAGTAAAAACATATATTTTCAAATATTAGTTTGATGAACCCGGCCTACAAGACCCAGTTTCATCACTGCCCTCTCCTGAGACTGAAAGCCCAGAGACTTGCACTTTGCCTGGGTGCATTCTAGTACAGTTAAATAGTTAACACACACACACGGATGCAGCGGTCTAAGCCACTGCATCTCAGTACAAGAGGCGTCACTACAGTCCCTGGTTCGAATCCAGGCTGAATGATTGGGAGTCCCACAGTAGTTGTCTGTTATTGGTGTAGAGTGGACGACAAAGGAGAGGGATCCAATATGTGGATAGGAAGATACAAATTATCATTATTACTGGAAAATATTCATTTAAAATCCAGGAATTTCAAAACTTTACCTCTCTAGGTCAAGACAGTAGGTTACAGAAGGTTGTATCTCTGTAGGTCATGCCAGTAGGTTACAGTAGGGTGTAACTCTCTAGGTCATGCCAGTAGGTTACATCTCTCTAGGTCATGGCAGTAGGCTACAGTAGGTTGTATCTCTCTAGGTCATGCCAGTAGGCTACAGTAGGTTGTATCTCTCTAGGTCATGCCAGTAGGTTACAGTAGGTTGTAACTCTCTAGGTCATGCTAGTAGGCTACAGTAGGTTGTATCTCTGTAGGTCATGCCAGTAGGTTCCAGTAGGTTGTAACTCTCTAGGTCATGCCAGTAGGCTACAGTAGGTTGTATCTCTCTAGGTCATGCCAGTAGGTTACAGTAGGTTGTATCTCTCTAGGTCATGCCAGTAGGTTACAGTAGGTTGTATCTCTCTAGGCCATGCCAGTAGGTTACAGTAGGTTGTATCTCTCTAGGTCATGCCAGTAGGTTGTAACTCTCTAGGTCATGCCAGTAGGTTACAGTAGGTTGTATCTCTCTAGGTCATGCCAGTAGGTTACAGTAGGTTGTATCTCTCTAGGTCATGCCAGTAGGTTACAGTAGGTTGTAACTCTCTAGGTCATGCCAGTAGGTTACAGTAGGTTGTATCTCTCTAGGCCATGCCAGTAGGTTACAGTAGGTTGTATCTCTCTAGGTCATGCCAGTAGGTTGTAACTCTCTAGGTCATGCCAGTAGGTTACAGTAGGTTGTATCTCTCTAGGTCATGCCAGTAGGTTACAGTAGGTTGTATCTCTCTAGGTCATGCCAGTAGGTTACAGTAGGTTGTAACTCTCTAGGTCATGCCAGTAGGTTACAGTAGGTTGTAACTCTCTAGGTCATGCCAGTAGGTTACAGTAGGTTGTAACTCTCTAGGTCATGCCAGTAGGATACAGTAGGTTGTAACTCTCTAGGTCATGCCAGTAGGTTACAGTAGGTTGTATCTCTCTAGGTCATGCCAGTAGGTTACAGCAGGTTGTATCTCTCTAGGTCATGCCAGTAGGATACAGTAGGTTGTAACTCTCTAGGTCATGCCAGTAGGTTACAGTAGGTTGTATCTCTCTAGGTCATGCCAGTAGGTTACAGTAGGTTGTAACTCTAGGTCATGCCAGTAGGTTACAGTAGGTTGTATCTCTCTAGGTCATGCCAGTAGGTTACAGTAGGTTGTAACTCTCTAGGTCATGCCAGTAGATTACAGTAGGTTGTAACTCTCTAGGTCATGCCAGTAGGTTACAGTAGGTTGTATCTCTCTAGGTCATGCCAGTAGGTTACAGTAGGTTGTAACTCTCTAGGTCATGCCAGTAGGTTACAGTAGGATGTATCCAAGTCGAAACAATTATCAACCCAATGTGGAAAGTGTTGAATTTGGTCAACAACAAAATGAATGGCTTATTTGCTACGTGAGGTTTACTTGATCCAACAGAAGTTTCATAATGATTCAGTTGTTATGTGGACACGTGACATACCAACAACTTTGATAAAACACTATAGGATTTGTCTCCAGATCGCTATGCATATTCATGCTAGTAGCTTAGCATCTCTCTCCATTGAATACAGGCAGTTGACGTCAACAACCCTCAGAATATAAACAATAGATTACAATAATAAGATGTATCCACCAATCCAAAGACAGGATAGGTGGGAGATAGACAACCCACAGTGCTGCTTTGTGGACAACGACTCCCCTTGTTAGGACGGAGAGACATCTTGTCAGTATATCCATAATCTTTGGTGTAGCCAACCCAACTCTCACATGGCTCTATTGGGGGTCACGGTGTGTAGTAAAACATCACTACATTAAAATCACTACATGCCGTGGCCCCCAGTCTGCGGTCAGCAGATAGACCCTCCTCAAATATATATGTTAAGTCACTTTTTGGAAACGGAACGGAGAAAACAAGGGGTAGCTTGTTCTCTACGTCGTCTGATTCTAGACATATCAGTCATCATCCCAGGACCCTCCGTTGAAGAGGTATTGACGAGCCAACTCCGAATATCCAAAGTTAAAAACTAATTGAAGGCGGTACTTACTGGTGTTAATCAGATCTCCTATCTCCTCCTCTTCATCTTTCAATGTGACAGTAATCTCTCCTTCCTTCTTCACTCCAAAAACACCATCATCCTCTTCTTCCTCTTGTTTAACTGAAACGTCTTTCTCTTCATCTTTCACTGTAACAGCCTCACCCTCTACTTCTTGTTTTACTGTAACATCCTCTTCTTCCTCCTCCTCCTCTTTCACGACAATGTTCAGCCCCAGAGCTTCTTTCTCCGTCCAGCAGACCTCCTCTTCTTTAACAGGAGGGGAGTAGTTTAGGGAGCTCATGTTCGGGGATGTTAGCTAGCTAGCTATCATTAGCGACTAGGCTAATGCTAACTTAACCAGCCAGCTACTATAGCTGACTAATACAAAATAACGTAATATTAAATTAAATAAGTTAACAAGTAGATACGACAGAAGTGTGTCTAAAACACAGTAGGTAATATAGACCGAAAGCGTCTAAATAGCTTGAATCTTTGGGCTATGTTGGCTAGCAAGCTACCGAGGTGGTTGACGAGCTGTTTATGAACAACCGTCCACTAGATTATACGTCACGCTGCAGCATCGCCTGAAAGACGCACATCGCCGTCTGCTGACTGGAGGGAAATGCAGTTGAGGATCACATTTTATATTCAGACTAAGATTATTTTACATGGATTTAATTAAATAATACTATTATATTGAGACATACAAAGACAGGAATGTGGTGATTGATTAGTGAGAATAAAACATGTTTACTACAGCACATTTAAGGCAGTTTAATTAAGTCAAACAACATATAAATAAGTAGCCATCTACTGTCGGTCGATACTGCTCCTACATGGTGTAACAATACATCATGTAGATGTATATAATGAACAGACTAGGTCTATACTGCTCCTACATGGTGTAACAATACATCATGTAGATGTATATAATGAACAGACTAGGTCTATACTGCTGCTACATGGTGTAACAATACATCATGTAGATGTATATAATGAACAGACTAGGTCTACACTGCTCCTACATGGTGTAACAATACATCATGTAGATGTATATAATGAACAGACTAGGTCTACACTGCTCCTACATGGTGTAACAATACATCATATAGATGTATATAATTAACAGACTAGGTCTATACTGCTCCTACATGGTGTAACAATACATCATGTAGATGTATATAATGAACAGACTAGGTCTATACTGCTCCTACATGATGTAACAATACATCATGTAGATGTATATAATGAACAGACTAGGTCTATACTGCTCCTACATGGTGTAACAATACATCATGTAGATGTATATAATGAACAGACTAGGTCTATACTGCTCCTACATGGTGTAACAATACATCATGTAGATGTATATAATGAACAGACTAGGTCTATACTGCTCCTACATGGTGTAACAATACATCATGTAGATGTATATAATGAACAGACTAGGTCTATACTGCTCCTACATGGTGTAACAATACATCATGTAGATGTATATAATGAACAGACTAGGTCTATACTGCTCGTACATGGTGTAACAATACATCATGTAGATGTATATAATGAACAGACTAGGTCTATACTGCTCCTACATGGTGTAACAATACATCATGTAGATGTATATAATGAACAGACTAGGTCTATACTGCTCCTACATGGTGTAACAATACATCATGTAGATGTATATAATGAACAGACTAGGTCTATACTGCTCCTACATGGTGTAACAATACATCATGTAGATGTATATAATGAACAGACTAGGTCTATACTGCTCCTACATGGTGTAACAATACATCATGTAGATGTATATAATGAACAGACTAGGTCTATACTGCTCCTACATGGTGTAACAATACATCATGTAGATGTATATAATGAACAAACTTGGTCTATACTGCTCCTACATGGTGTAACAATACATCATGTGGATGTATATAATGAACAGACTAGGTCTATACTGCTCCTACATGGTGTAACAATACATCATGTAGATGTATATAATGAACAGACTAGGTCTATACTGCTCCTACATGGACTAACAATACATCATGTAGATGTATATAATGAACAGACTAGGTCTATACTGCTCCTACATGGTGTAACAATACATCATATAGATGTATTTAATGAACAGACTAGGTTCTATCCTATTCTACTGTATCTGTCTATGTATTACTCATCTCATATGTATATACTGTATTCTACACTATTCTACTGTATCTGTCTATGCCGCTCTGACATTGCTCGCCCCAATATTTAAATATTCTTAATTTCATTCCTTTAGATTGTGTGTATTGTTAGATATTACTGGACTGTTGGAGCTAGAAACACAAGCATTTTGCTACACCCACAATAACATCTGCTAAACAAGTGTATGTGACAAAATAAAATGTGATTTGATGTATATAGGTCTGGTGTTGGAGGTCATTCTACACTCTGTGTTCTACTACCCAGGTCTGGTGTTGGAGATCATTCTACACTCTGTGTTCTATTACCCAGGTCTGGTGTTGGAGATCATTCTACACTCTGTGTTCTACTACCCAGGTCTGGTGTTGGAGGTCATTCTACACTCTGTGTTCTACTACCCAGGTCTGGTGTTGGAGATCATTCTACACTCTGTGTTCTACTACCCAGGTCTGGTGTTGGAGATCATTCTACACTCTGTGTTCTACTACCCAGGTCTGGTGTTGGAGGTCATTCCACACTCTGTGTTCTACTACCCAGGTCTGGTGTTGGAGGTCATTCTACACTCTGTGGATCTCCTGCATGTATTTTCTGATGTTTAATCAGACCACATGAATGAGAGTATCTCTTGTCACATTGATCACAGCTATAAGGCTTCTCTCCTGTGTGTGTTCTCTGGTGTTGTGTCAGGTTTCTTAGGGAAGCAAAGCTCTTCAAAGTCAGAGCAGTGGTAAGGTGTCTCTCCTGTGTGTGCTCTCTAGTGATACCAGGCTGTTTGACTGAGTAAAACTCTTCCCACACTGATTACAGCTATACGATTTCTCTCCTGTGTGTGTTCTCTGGTGTCCTTTAAGGTGTTCTATCCGAGAAAAGTTTTTCCCACATTGCTCACAGCTATATGACTGCTCTCCTGTGTGTGTTCTCTGGTGTGATACCAGGTTGCTTGACTGAGAAAAAATCTTGCCACATTGCTCACAGCTATATGGCTGCTCTCCTGTGTGTATTCTCTGGTGTGTTTTCAGATTACTTGAATGAGTAAAACTCTTGCCACATTGATCACAGCTGTAAGGCTTCTCTCTTGTGTGTGTTCTCTGGTGTGTTTTCAGATTACTTGAATGAGTAAAACTCTTCCCACATTGATTACAGCTATAAGGCTTCTCTCCTGTGTGTACTCGCTGGTGTTTTTTAAGTTCTGATGAAGATTTGAAACGTTTCCCACAGTCAGAGCAGCAGTGAGGTTTCCTTTCTGTGGGTCTCTGCTGGTGTTTCTTGAGGTGTTCTGATATGGAGAAACTCTTATCTGCCTCGTCAGCTTCATGATGTTGTTGAGGCTCCCCAGAGGATCCACGATAGTCACATCTCTCTCCTGTGTGAAGGTCAAAGTCAGACAGTCAATGTAGTGAATGTTTAAATGTTTTTACAAACTTTGACAAAAGTTTTGTTTTAGTTTGATTTTGGTCCACCGGCCACTGTAGCAGGCAGATGATAGAATATACCAGCCACTGTAACAGGCAGATGATAGAATATACCAGCCACTGTAGCAGGCAGATGATAGAATATACCAGCCACTGTAACAGGCAGATGATAGAATATACCAGCCACTGTGGCAGGCAGATGATAGAATATACCAGCCACTGATTTTTTACCAGCCAAAATCTTTTTTTGCCATGACTGATCACACCAAAAATCACAACTACAAGAAAACTAATGAGCAGCTTGGCAATGTTTGTAACACAAGGAATGTAAGTAAGAAGTAATGTGGTATATTGCTCAATGTAATTTTAAAAAATTGTGACAAGAGTCTTTTAACCAATGTGTTAAAATAATTCATTTAGATACAATAGTAATGATGAACAGTTGTACAAGTGAACATCAAGAATCAACAAAGTGCCTCCATAACAACACATCACTACACACCACACTGTCCTGCCAGATTAACTGCTGATCACTACACACCACACTGTCCTGCCAGATAAACTGCTGATCACTACACACCACACTGTCCTGCCAGATAAACTGCTGATCACTACACACCACACTGTCCTGCCAGATAAACTGCTGACCACTACACACCACACTGTCCTGCCCGATAAACTGCTGATCACTACACACCACACTGTCCTGCCAGATAAACTGCTGATCACTACACACCACACTGTCCTGCCAGATAAACTGCTGATCACTACACACCACACTGTCCTGCCAGACAAACTGCTGATCACTACACACCACACTGTCCTGACAGATAAACTGCTGATCACTACACACCACACTGTCCTGCCAGATAAACTGCTGATCACTACACACCACACTGTCCTGCCAGATACACTGCTGATCACTACACACCACACTGTCCTGACAGATAAACTGCTGATCACTACACACCATACTGTCCTGCCAGATAAACTGATCACTACACACCACACTGTCCTGCCAGATAAACTGCTGATCACTACACACCACACTGTCCTGACAGATATACTGATCACTACACACCACACTGTCCTGCCAGATAAACTGATCACTATACACCACACTGTCCTGACAGATAAACTGATCACTACATACCACACTGTCCTGACAGATAAACTGATCACTACACACCACACTGTCCTGACAGATAAACTGCTGATCACTACACACCACACTGTCCTGACAGATAAACTGCTGATCACTACACACCACACTGTCCTGCCAGATAAACTGCTGATCACAACACACCACACTGTCCTGCCAGATAAACTGCTGATCACTACACACCACACTGTCCTGACAGATAAACTGCTGATCACTACACACCACACTGTCCTGCCAGATAAACTGCTGATCACTACACACCACACTGTCCTGCCAGATAAACTGCTGATCACTACACACCACACTGTCCTGCCAGATAAACTGCTGATCACTACACACCACACTGTCCTTCCAGATAAACTGATCACTACACACCACACTGTCCTGCCAGATAAACTGCTGATCACTACACACCACACTGTCCTGCCAGATAAACTGCTGATCACTACACACCACACTGTCCTGCCAGATAAACTGCTGATCACTACACACCACACTGTCCTGACAGATAAACTGCTGATCACTACACACCACACTGTCCTGACAGATAAACTGCTGATCACTACACACCACACTGTCCTGCCAGATAAACTGCCGATCACTACACACCACACTGTCCTGCCAGATAAACTGCTGATCACTACACACCACACTGTCCTGACAGATAAACTGCTGATCACTACACACCACACTGTCCTGCCAGATAAACTGATCACTACACACCACACTGTCCTGCCAGATAAACTGCTGATCACTACACACCACACTGTCCTGCCAGATAAACTGCTGATCACTACACACCACACTGTCCTACCAGATAAACTGCTGATCACTACACACCACACTGTCCTGCCAGATAAACTGCTGATCACTACACACCACACTGTCCTGCCAGATAAACTGCTGATCACTACACACCACACTGTCCTGCCAGATAAACTGCTGATCACTACACACCACACTGTCCTGCCAGATAAACTGCTGATCACTACCCACCACACTGTCCTGCCAGATTAACTGCTGCCTTATTATTATAGTTCAGGGCTCTACGCTGACATGTGTTTCTAAGTTTATATACTGAACAAAAATATAAACGCAACATGGAAAGTGTTGGTCCCATGCGGGATCGTCTGTGGGAGGGGGGTGCGGAGGTGTATTTCTGTCAGTAATAAAACCCTTTTGTGTGGAAAACTCATTCTGTTTGGCTGGGTCTTGTGACCCAGTGGGTGGGCATATGGAAGCACACCTGCCCAGTCGTGAAATCCATAGATTAGGGCCTAATGAATATATTTCAATTGACTTCTATGAACTGTATCTCAGTAAAATCTTTGAAGTTGTCGCATGTTGCGTTTATATTTTTTGTTGAGTATAGTTAGGAGCTGGGCAATTCCACAGTAACGGAATTACACCAGACTCTGAATTTCCATTTTAAAATGTGTGCAAAACAAAAACCATTGCTGCTTTAAAACCACGTTTGTGTTCATCAGTTCAACAACTGCAGGGTTTGTGCCCGTTATTAAATATTAGTTTTTACTGGTGTTAATCTGACCTGTCTCCTCCTCCTCCTCCTCTTCTTCTTTCACAGTAACATCCTCCTCCTCTTTCACTCTGAACGAGTCTTCCTCTTCTTTCACTGAAACGTCTTTCTCTTCTTCTTTCACTGTAACAGCCTCACCCTCTACTTCTTGTTTTACTGTAACATCCTCCTCTTCCTTCTCCTCTTTCACGACAATGTTCAGCCCCAGAGCATCTTTCTCCGTCCAGTAGACCTCCTCTTCTTTAACAGGAGGGGAGTAGTTTAGGGAGCTCATGTTAGAGGATGTTAGCTAGCTAGCTATCATTAGCGACTAGGCTAATGCTAACTTAACCAGCCAGCTACTATAGCTGACTAATAAACAATAACGTAATATTAAATTAAATAGGTTAACAAGTAGATACGACAGAAGTGTGTCTAAAACACAGTAGCTAATATAGACCGAAAGCGTATAAACAGCTTGAATCTTTCGGCTATGTTGGCTAGCAAGCTACCGAGGTGGTTGACGAGCTGTTTATGAAGAACCGTCCACTAGATTATACGTCACGCTGCAGCATCGCCTGAAAGACGCACATCGCCGTCTGCTGACTGGAGGGAAACGCAGTTGAGGATCACATTTTATTTTCAGACAAAGATTATTTTACATGGATTTAATTAAATAATACTATTGAGACATAAAAAGACAGGAATGTGGTGATTGATTAGTGAGAATAAAAAATGTTTACTACAGCACATTTAAGGCAGTTTCATTCAGTCAAACAACATATAAATAAGTAGCCAGCTACTGTAGGTCTATACTGCTCCTACATGGTGTAACAATACATCATGTAGATGTATATAATGAACAGACTTGGTCTATACTGCTCCTACGTGGTGTAACAATACATCATGTAGATGTATATAATGAACAGACTAGGTCTATACTGCTCCTACATGGTGTAACAATACATCATGTAGATGTATATAATGAACAGACTAGGTCTATACTGCTCCTACATGGTGTAACAATACATCATGTAGATGTCTATACTGCTCCTACATGGTGTAACAATACATCATGTAGATGTATATAATGAACAGACTAGGTCTATCCTGCTCCTACATGTTGTAACAATACATCATGTAGATGTATATAATGAACAGACTTGGTCTATACTGCTCCTACATGGTGTAACAATACATCATGTAGATGTATATAATGAACAGACTAGGTCTATACTGCTGCTACATGGTGTAACAATACATCATGTAGATGTATATAATGAACAGACTAGGTCTATACTGCTGCTACATGGTGTAACAATACATCATGTAGATGTATATAATGAACAGACTAGGTCTATACTGCTCCTACATGGTGTAACAATACATCATGTAGATGTATATAATGAACAGACTAGGTCTATACTGCTCCTACATGGTGTAACAATACATCATGTAGATGTATATAATGAACAGACTAGGTCTATACTGCTGCTACATGGTGTAACAATACATCATGTAGATGTATATAATGAACAGACTTGGTCTATACTGCTCCTACGTGGTGTAACAATACATCATGTAGATGTATATAATGAACAGACTAGGTCTATACTGATCCTACGTGGTGTAACAATACATCATGTAGATGTATATAATGAACAGACCAGGTCTATACTGCTCCTACGTGGTGTAACAATACATCATGTAGATGTATATAATGAACAGACTAGGTCTATACTGATCCTACATGGTGTAATAATACATCATGTAGATGTATATAATGAACAGACTAGGTCTATACTGCTCCTACATGGTGTAACAATACATCATGTAGATGTATATAATGAACAGACTAGGTCTATACTGCTCCTACATGGTGTAACAATACATCATGTAGATGTATATAATGAACAGACTAGGTCTATACTGCTGCTACATGGTGTAACAATACATCATGTAGATGTATATAATGAACAGACTAGGTCTATACTGCTCCTACATGGTGTAACAATACATCATGTAGATGTATATAATGAACAGACTAGGTCTATACTGCTGCTACATGGTGTAACAATACATCATGTAGATGTATATAATGAACAGACTTGGTCTATACTGCTCCTACGTGGTGTAACAATACATCATGTAGATGTATATAATGAACAGACTAGGTCTATACTGATCCTACGTGGTGTAACAATACATCATGTAGATGTATATAATGAACAGACCAGGTCTATACTGCTCCTACGTGGTGTAACAATACATCATGTAGATGTATATAATGAACAGACTAGGTCTATACTGATCCTACATGGTGTAATAATACATCATGTAGATGTATATAATGAACAGACTAGGTCTATACTGCTCCTACATGGTGTAACAATACATCATGTAGATGTATATAATGAACAGACTAGGTCTATACTGATCCAACATGGTGTAACAATATATAATGTAGATGTATATAATGAACAGACTAGGTCTATACTGCTCCTACATGGTGTAACAATACATCATGTAGATGTATATAATGAACAGACTAGGTCTATACTGCTCCTACATGGTGTAACAATACATCATGTAGATGTATATAATGAACAGACTAGGTCTATCCTGCTCCTACATGGTGTAACAATACATCATGTAGATGTATATAATGAACAGACTAGGTCTATACTGCTCCTACATGGTGTAACAATACATCATGTAGATGTATATAATGAACAGACTAGGTCTATACTGCTGCTACATGGTGTAACAATACATCATGTAGATGTATATAATGAACAGACTAGGTCTATACTGCTCCTACATGGTGTAACAATACATCATGTAGATGTATATAATGAACAGACTAGGTCTATACTGCTCCTACATGGTGTAACAATACATCATGTAGATGTATATAATGAACAGACTAGGTCTATACTGCTCCTACATGGTGTAACAATACATCATGTAGATGTATATAATGAACAGACTAGGTCTATACTGCTCCTACATGGTGTAACAATACATCATGTAGATGTATATAATGAACAGACTAGGTCTATACTGCTCCTACATGGTGTAACAATACATCATGTAGATGTATATAATGAACAGACTAGGTCTATACTGCTCCTACATGGTGTAACAATACATCATGTAGATGTATATAATGAACAGACTAGGTCTATACTGCTCCTACATGGTGTAACAATACATCATGTAGATGTCTATACTGCTCCTACATGGTGTAACAATACATCATGTAGATGTATATAATGAACAGACTAGGTCTATCCTGCTCCTACATGTTGTAACAATACATCATGTAGATGTATATAATGAACAGACTTGGTCTATACTGCTCCTACATGGTGTAACAATACATCATGTAGATGTATATAATGAACAGACTAGGTCTATACTGCTGCTACATGGTGTAACAATACATCATGTAGATGTATATAATGAACAGACTAGGTCTATACTGCTCCTACATGGTGTAACAATACATCATGTAGATGTATATAATGAACAGACTAGGTCTATACTGCTCCTACATGGTGTAACAATACATCATGTAGATGTATATAATGAACAGACTAGGTCTATACTGCTCCTACATGGTGTAACAATACATCATGTAGATGTATATAATGAACAGACTAGGTCTATACTGCTCCTACATGGTGTAACAATACATCATGTAGATGTATATAATGAACAGACTAGGTCTATACTGCTCCTACATGGTGTAACAATACATCATGTAGATGTATATAATGAACAGACTAGGTCTATACTGCTGCTACATGGTGTAACAATACATCATGTAGATGTATATAATGAACAGACTAGGTCTATACTGCTCCTACATGGTGTAACAATACATCATGTAGATGTATATAATGAACAGACTAGGTCTATACTGATCCTACATGGTGTAACAATACATCATGTAGATGTATATAATGAACAGACTAGGTCTATACTGCTGCTACATGGTGTAACAATACATCATGTAGATGTATATAATGAACAGACTAGGTCTATACTGCTGCTACATGGTGTAACAATACATCATGTAGATGTATATAATGAACAGACTAGGTCTATACTGCTCCTACATGGTGTAACAATACATCATGTAGATGTATATAATGAACAGACTAGGTCTATACTGCTCCTACATGGTGTAACAATACATCATGTAGATGTATATAATGAACAGACTAGGTCTATACTGCTCCTACATGGTGTAACAATACATCATGTAGATGTATATAATGAACAGACTAGGTCTATACTGCTCCTACATGGTGTAACAATACATCATGTAGATGTATATAATGAACAGACTAGGTCTATACTGCTGCTACATGGTGTAACAATACATCATGTAGATGTATATAATGAACAGACTAGGTCTATACTGTTCCTACATGGTGTAACAATACATCATGTAGATGTATATAATGAACAGACTAGGTCTATACTGATCCTACATGGTGTAACAATACATCATGTAGATGTATATAATGAACAGACTAGGTCTATACTGCTGCTACATGGTGTAACAATACATCATGTAGATGTATATAATGAACAGACTAGGTCTATACTGCTGCTACATGGTGTAACAATACATCATGTAGATGTATATAATGAACAGACTAGGTCTATACTGCTCCTACATGGTGTAACAATACATCATGTAGATGTATATAATGAACAGACTAGGTCTATACTGCTCCTACATGGTGTAACAATACATCATGTAGATGTATATAATGAACAGACTAGGTCTATACTGCTCCTACATGGTGTAACAATACATCATGTAGATGTATATAATGAACAGACTAGGTCTATACTGCTCCTACATGGTGTAACAATACATCATGTAGATGTATATAATGAACAGACTAGGTCTATACTGCTCCTACATGGTGTAACAATACATCATGTAGATGTATATAATGAACAGACTAGGTCTATACTGCTCCTACATGGTGTAACAATACATCATGTAGATGTATATAATGAACAGACTAGGTCTATACTGCTGCTACATGGTGTAACAATACATCATGTAGATGTATATAATGAACAGACTAGGTCTATACTGTTCCTACATGGTGTAACAATACATCATGTAGATGTATATAATGAACAGACTAGGTCTATACTGATCCTACATGGTGTAACAATACATCATGTAGATGTATATAATGAACAGACTAGGTCTATACTGCTGCTACATGGTGTAACAATACATCATGTAGATGTATATAATGAACAGACTAGGTCTATACTGCTGCTACATGGTGTAACAATACATCATGTAGATGTATATAATGAACAGACTAGGTCTATATTGCTCCTACATGGTGTAACAATACATCATGTAGATGTATATAATGAACAGACTAGGTCTATACTGCTCCTACATGGTGTAACAATACATCATGTAGATGTATATAATGAACAGACTAGGTCTATACTGCTCCTACATGGTGTAACAATACATCATGTAGATGTATATAATGAACAGACTAGGTCTATACTGCTCCTACATGGTGTAACAATACATCATGTAGATATATATAATGAACAGACTAGGTCTATACTGCTCCTACATGGTGTAACAATACATCATGTAGATGTATATAATGAACAGACTAGGTCTATACTGCTCCTACATGGTGTAACAATACAGTGCATTCGGAAAGTATTCAGACCCCTTCACTTTTTCCACATTTTGTTACATTACAGCCTTATTCTAAAATGATTAACACTACCGTTCAAAAGGTTGGGGTCACTTAGAAATGTTTTTGTTTTTGAAAGAAAAAAACTTTTTTTGTCCATTAAAATAACATCAAATTGATCAGAAACACAGTGTAGACATTGTTAATGTTGTAAATGACTATTGTAGCTGGAAACGGCAGATTTTTTATGGAATATCAACATAGGTGTACAGAGGCCCATTATCAGCAACCATCACTCCTGTGTTCCAATGGCACGTTGTGTTAGCTAATCCAAGTTTATCATTTTAAAAGGCTAATTGATCATTAGAAAACCATTAGCACAGCTGAAAACTGTTGTGCTGATTTAACAAAGCTTTTGTAAACAGTGTTGCATAACAATCAGGCAGTAGAACAACAATAATCATCACCCTCTTGACCAATCTTCCCTCCCCTTAACATTGGGTTGATTCAGACCCTGTCAGTGTACCAGGTGGACATTGGGTTTGATTCAGACCCTGTCAGTGTACCAGGTGGACATTGGGTTGATTCAGACCCTGCCAGTGTACAAGGTGGACATTGGGTTTGATTCAGACCCTGTCAGTGTACCAGATGGACATTGGGTTTAATTCAGACCCTGCCAGTGTACCAGGTGGACATTGGGTTTGATTCAGACCCTGTCAGTGTACCAGGTGAACATTGGGTTTGATTCAGATCTGCTCAACACGTGATGTAACCAATAACATGTGATTTTGATTTGAAATAAATGTCCTATTTATCAAAGGTGCTTTTGGCTGGAGTCAAAATGACTCCAAAGGATTTGAATTTGTTAAAAGTCCATATTGATACAGAAACACTAAACCATGATATAGATTTCTTAAGAACAAGTTGATTGACAAAGTCATGAAAATTTGGAAGAATTGAATAAACCACATTTTGGCTATGATAAAAGATATGCCTCTGGGGTCAAAATGATCCATGTCAGAAGTATGGTTCAATGCAAATATGTAGTGGGTGTAAAGTTTGTTTTAAATTCTCACTCATTAAACACAAATCAATCAACACATGCTTCTCTTTGAACGACTTAATATAATATTAAACTTTTCTGAAATAAATGAAAAATAAACATTTGGTTCCTCAACTGCGTTGCCCTCCAGTCAGCAGATGGCGATGTGCGTCTTTTAGGTTCAGGCGATGCTGCCAGTGTGACGTATAATCTAGTGGACGGGACGCTCCTTCAACAACAACAGCTAGTCAGACACCTCGGTAGCTTTCTAGCAAACATAGCTACAACATTCACGCTCTTTACACTGGTTTGGTGTATATTAGTCGCTGTGTATTAAACACACTTCTGTCGTATGTACTTGTTGGCCCATTTAATTATATATTTACGTTGTTTGTCAGCTAGCTGGTTTGCTAAGTTAGCTTAGAACTAGGCTAGTCGCTAATGCTAACTAGCTAACATCCCCGACCATGAGTTCACTAAGTTTCTCTCCTCCTGTTAAAGAAGAGGTCTGCTGGACGGAGAAAGAAGCTCTAGTGAAAGAGGAGGAGGAGGAGAAAGATGTTACAATACAAAAACAAGTAGAGGGTGAGGCTGTTACCGTGAAAGAAGAAGAGAAAGACGTTTCAGTGAAAGAAGAGGAAGACGCGTTCAGAGTGAAAGGGGAGGAGGATGTTACAGTAAAAGAAGAGGAGGAAGAGAAAGAGGAGGATGTCGTTTTTGGAGTGAAAGAGGAGGAGGGGGAGATGACTGTCACATTGGAGGAAGAAGAGGAGGTTGGAGATCTGTTTAACACCAGTAAGTACCGTCTCTGCAGTCGTTGAACCAATATGCAGTAAAGGGGTTCTACACTTTAATGTTGTTCTGTAGGAATGGCTGAAGCTACACTGTAACGTGTCGAACATCAAGAGTGGACCATCAACAACACGTTAACAATTGATCAAATGCATCCAATGACAATGCCTGAAATACTGTAGTCCTCAATATCTCCTATTAGATTAGCCCATTATGTTCTCTTAAAGGGGCAATCAGCAGTTGTTACATCCATTTTGGGACTTATACATTAATGATATGTACCCATCTGTTTCTTTAAGAATTCACTTATAAATGCCTCATGAGCTTAGTTCAACTGTCGTACCCCATCAGAACCCAAAATATAAGCTTTTTTTACTTCAATGTTTGTCAGTAAATATTAACAAACACTGTATATCCTCAAAACATGGTTAAAACTATAATGTTGATATCATGGATGGTTACATTTCTCCAGCCCCATCGCTCAGCTTTTTACAGAAATGGGCAGGGAGTATGCTTTGTTATTGTTTCTACTGCTGATTGCTGCCCCCGTTACTCCTCAAGGTCCAAGGACTGTATGCTATATTCAGAGGTAGACTGGCTCTGGCAGCTAAAATAGTCAAATATTCCATCTAAATGTGACTCGATTCTCAATTGTGATATGTTTCTAGAAACATACATTGCTGTACTTTCATGTCACATCAACATCATTTCACACAATACTTAAATATCACATCAAAATAATTTCATACAATACTTTCATATCACATCAAAATAGGTAACCAGTTGCGACGCCCCAAACCAAATTGGTTTCTCGTCATTTCTCCTCCTTCCTTCTGGATTCTTTTTCTTCTTTGGACTTTATATGGCGGTTGGCAACCAACTTTAAGGTGCATTACCACCACCAACTGGACTGGAGTGTGGACCTCAGTTCATCTTTCAATCACCCACGTGGGTATATACCAAGACAGTCATGAAGAGGGCACAACAAAACCTTTTCCGCCTCGGGAGACTGAAAAGATTTGGCATGGGTCCCCAGATCCTCAAAAGGTAATACAGCTGCACCATCGAGAGCATCCTGACTGGTTGCATCACCGCCTGGTATGGCAACTGCTCGGCATCTGACCGTAAGGCGCTACAGAGGGTAGTGCGAATGGCCCAGTACATCACTGTGGCCAAGCTTCCTGCCATCCAGGACCTATATAATAGGCGGTGTCAGAGGAAAGCCCACAGAATTGTCAGATACTCCTGTCACCCAAGTTTTAAACTGTTTTCTCTGCTACCGCATGGCAAGCAGTACCGGAGATCTAAGTCTAGAACCAAAAGCCTTCTCAACAGCTTCTACCCCCAAGCCATAAGACTGCTGAACAATTCATAAATTCGCCACCGGACATTTTACATTGACCCCCCCACCCCCCTCCCTTTTGTGCACTGCTGCTACTCGCTGGTTGTTTGTTACCTATGCATAGTCACTACACCCCCACCTTCATGTACAGATTACCTCAACTAGCCTGTACCCCTGCACACTGACTCGGTACCGGTGACCCCTGTATAGAGCCTCATTATTGTTATTCTCATTGTGTTACTTTTTATTATTACTTTTTATTTTAGTCTACTTGGTAAATATTTTCTTCTTCTTGAACTGCACTGTTGTTTAAGGGCTTGTAAGTAAAGCATTTCATGGTAAAGTCTAAGTTGGTGTCTTGACGGATTTGTAAAAAATGGTTGTAATAAAACACTATATATATTTTTTTTTTAAATGTTGCTGACACCCCTCCCCAGAGGTGTCTCATTATTGGGATTCATTGCTGATTCCTACCTGTAGCTCTCTATGAGGTGTCTAGTGATACAGGTTAAGGGCCCTGTTGGAGATTGGTGGTTGGTAGCGGAGTGGAGGGAACAAGCAGGGTTGGACACGGCCATGTTATTATCCCACACACAGTCTCTGTGGTTCATATGAACCCCATTCCTGGGAATTAGATTTGATTACAAATCGCCCCTGTCTGTTACCACAGAAGGGTTCCGTCTGTCCCATTCCCAGCTAGGGTACGAGGCGCTTTGTCGCCAGTACCTATGACTGGTTGATAGGGGAAACCTCCATGCTTATTATAGAAAATGAATTTAGGGGAAACTATTTAGTAAACTGAAATAAAACAACAAACCTGTTTGAAAAATGAAAACTATTCCAAAACTATCTTTGACTCCAAAACTAAAATAGCTAAAATAATAACCAGCATGAATTATGTTCAGTTTGAATAATTTGTATCTTAACTTTGGGCAAAAATATTATATTTTTTAGGTGGTTTTAAATCTTCTGAACCTGGTGGCTGGTAAATGCTGCCATGGGATGGCAATGTTTCAAATAGACCTAGCTTGTGTATCACTAGCTATCACCAGAAACTCCTTTCAACTCGTATTAACAGCTTAAAGAAAAGAACATTGGCATTAATTAACCTCTGTGAACAAGAAGCACAACATTACAAATATTTTCAGAGATGTGAGATAATTAATTTGTTCTCTGTAATATCGTATAGCTTTGCAATCGTGACATTACGTACTTTCAAGGAAAATAGGCAGGTTTCTCGACTCATACCCTGACTTTAAAAATGGATTTAGTGAGAATTAGCTTAGGAACTGCGTGTCACAGCATGACAATGTGAACGCGATTGGTCGACCGAATCGTTTTTATTTGAAAACGTTTTTGTTTACTTGCCTGCCTATTGAATTTGGAATGCACTGTACTGTTCATCTCTGAAACTCACTGAGATAATTCCTTTGATACAGCAGTAGCAACACAGGGATATAACATCTACAGAAAAGACAGGAATGCTTATGGGGGAGGTGTTGCTGTATACAGTGCATTCAGAAAGTATTCAGACCCCTTGACCTTTTCCACATTTTGTTACGTTAAAGCCGTATTCTAAAATTGATAAAAAAATGTTTTTCCCCTTTTCTTTAGCTAATTTATGTGGCACACCTGCATTTGGGGAGTTTCTCCCATCCTTCTCTGCAGATCCTCTCTACCTCTGTCAGGTTGGATGGGGAACATCACTGCACAGCTATTTTCAGGTCTCTCCAGAGATGTTAGATCGGGTTGCATTCCGGGCTCTGGCTGGGCCACTCAAGGACATAGAGACTTATCCCGAAGCCACTCCTGTGTTGTCTTGGCTGTGTGCTTAAGGTCGTTGTCCTGTTGGACGGTGAACCTTTGCCCCAGTCTGAGGTCCTGAGCACTCTGTAGCAGGTCTTTCATCAAGGATCTCTCTGCACTTTGCTCTGTTAATATTTCCCTGGATCCTGACTAGTCTCCCAGTCACTGCTGCTGAAAAACATCCCCACAGCATGATGCTGCCACCACCATGCTTCACCGTAGGGATGGTGCCAGGTTTCCTTCAGACGTGATGTTTGGTATTCAGGCCAAAGAGTTCAATCTTGGTTTCAGCAGACCAGAGAATCTTGTTTCTCACGGTCTTAGAGTCTTAAGGTGCCTTTTGTCAAACTCCAAGCAGGCTGTCATGTGCCTTTTACTGAGGAGTGGTTTCCATCTGGCCATTCTACCATAAAGGCCTGATTGGTGGAGTGCAGAGATGGTTGTCCTTCTGGAAGGTTCTCCCATCTCCACAGATGAACTCTGGAGCGCTGTCAGAGTGACCATCAGGTTTTTGGTCACCTCCCTGACCAAGGCCCTTCTCCCCCAATCGCTCAGTTTGGCCGGGTGACCAGCTCTAGGAAGAGTATTCCATTTAAGAATGATGGAGGCCACTGTGTTCTTGGGGACATTCTGTTTTGTTAGTCACATGTTCAACTATCATCAGCTGATCCAGGAAATGATTTTCTGAATGTCAGTCAAATAACAAACATCACATTTGTTGTTAGGTGACGTTATGGGCCAATTTGGCAAACACTTAGTTTACAAACACTCTTTGTCAGGCTGATGGAAAAGCTAGCCAAAGAGCATTTTACTGGTTGAAGTGTTTTTTTTAGTATAAAGCAGTATAAAGTATAAAGCAGTTGATTTGAGACAATAACACAAACATTATATTAAGCAGGACATTCAAACAAGCCTTACAATTTTAATCCAAAGTAGTGTGAAATGCACTCATAAGCAACCTGAGGTTAATCCCCTGAGTTTTCCCCCATTCACATTCAGAATACATTGTAAAAAACTAAAATCTTTGCTCACCGTTGTTGCTCCAGGCAGATGCACTACATCCATAACTAGTGGTTTCCTCATTACCAGATATACTACATCCATAACTAGTGGTTTCCTCATTACCAGATATACTACATCCATAACTAGTGGTTTCCTCATTACCAGATATACTACATCCATAACTAGTGGTTTCCTCATTACCAGATATACTACATCCATAACTAGTGGTTTCCTCATTCCCAGATATACTACATCCATAACTAGTGGTTTCCTCATTCCCAGATATACTACATCCATAACTAGTGGTTTCCTCATTACCAGATATACTACATCCATAACTAGTGGTTTCCTCATTACCAGATATACTACATCCATAACTAGCGGTTTCCTCATTACCAGATATATTACATCCATAACTAGTGGTTTCCTCATTACCAGATACACTACATCCATAACTAGTGGTTTCCTCATTACCAGATATACTACATCCATAACTAGCGGTTTCCTCATTACCAGATATACTACATCCATAACTAGTGGTTTCCTCATTACCAGATATACTACATCCATAACTAGTGGTTTCCTCATTACCAGATATACTACATCCATAACTAGTGGTTTCCTCATTTCCAGATATACTACATCCATAACTAGCGGTTTCCTCATTACCAGATATACTACATCCATAACTAGTGGTTTCCTCTGCAACCAAATTGCATGTGCATCGCCCTCGTGCGGCAATTTTTAGCAAACACAGAAAGGGGCCTATATTGGAGACCAAAAGTCGCCTGGCACACTGCTTAGGGTTTCAATAACTTGAATAACTTATTTATAGCCTACAATCATCGATGTTACTATTAATGTGTATACAAGACAAAATATGACTATTGTTGCCCACTTGACTGTCTTAAGACAATTGTCAAATAATTTTAGCATTCATTACAGACGTCAATTGTTGTACAAAATCATGGTTACGCTCTGGGCATCACCTTTTACAGTGGATTTCCGCTGTTGTGGGCCTATAACCATTTGTCTGACTTTGTTGTTCACACAGGAGAGAGACGTCACTATTGTGGATCCTCTGGGGAGCCTCAACAACATCATGATGCTGATGAGGCAGCGAAGAGTTCCTCCAGATCAGAACACCTCAAGAAACACCAGCAGAGACCCACAGGGAAGAGAACTCACCGCTGCTCTGACTGTGGGAAGAGATTCACCTCCTCAGCAGACCTCAAAAGACATCAGAGAATCCACACAGGAGAGAAATCTTATAGCTGTGCTCAATGTGGGAAGAGATTCATCTCTTCATCAGGCATTACAATTCACCAGAGAATCCATACAGGAGAGAAACCTTATAGCTGCGCTCAATGTGGGAAGAGATTCACCACCTCATCTGGCATTAAAATTCACCAGAGAATCCACACAGGAGAGAAACCTTTTAGCTGCTCTGACTGTGGAAAGAGTTTTGGTACTTCAGGATGTTTAAAATCACACCAGAGAACACACACAGGAGATAAACCTTATAGCTGTGATCAATGTGGGAAGAGTTTTACTAAAGCTGGCAGTCTGACTAAACACCAGAGAACACACACAGGAGAGAAACCTTTTAGCTGCTCTGAGTGTGGAAAGAGTTTTGGTACTTCAGGATGTTTAACATCACACCAGAGAACACACACAGGAGAGAAACCTTATAACTGTACTCAATGTGGGAAGAGTTTTACTCAGTCAGGTGGCCTGAAATCACACAAGAGAACACACACAGGAGAGAAAGCTTATGGCTGTACTCAATGTGGGAAGAATTTTGTATCATCTGGCTATCTGAAGATGCACCAGAGAACACACACAGGAGAGAAACCTTATAGCTGTGATCAATGTGGGAAGAGTTTTGGTACATCTGCCTATCTAGAGATACACCAGAGAACACACAGGAGAGAAAACTTATAGCTGTAATCAATGTGGGAAGAGTTTTGGTACATCTGACTTTGCACCAGTGGACACACTGAGGAGAGAAATCTTATAGCTGTGATCAATGTGGGAAGAGTTTTGGTACATCTGCCTATCTAGAGATACACCAGAGAACACACAGGAGAGAAAACTTATAGCTGTAATCAATGTGGGAAGAGTTTTGGTACATCTGACTTTGCACCAGTGGACACACTGAGGAGAGAAATCTTATAGCTGTGATCAATGTGGGAAGAGTTTTACTCAGTCAAGCGACGTGATGGTGCACCAGAGAACACACATGAGAGAAACCTTATAGCTGTGATCAATGTGGGAAGAGATACTCTGATAAAAGATCTAATCAAACATTAGAAAATACATACATGAAGTTGTTTAATGATATCAATGAAATAATGTTACAATGTAGAACCCTAAACGTTTGTCCCCAGGACTTCATCTCCCTCCTCTCGGCACAATTGATTTCAACATGATATCAATGAGTGATGACAAATAAGTGTTGTGTTCCTTTGTTTAGCGACCCCTACATTTAAATGTATCACTCAAAAATGTAGCTGACTGTCTTCTGTAGGTTGTCCTCTAACCAGTGAGGTAAAAGATATCTCCCATTTCCATGTGTTTTTTAGTTGTGTTAGTTTCAACAGCACGTACAACCTGATTTCCCCCCTAATTGATATCAGTGATTTATTGCTACTTGTCAAAACAACAGCGTTTTTGGTGCTTGTGCAGTTTAGAAGAAGCTTGTTTGCAAAAATCCAAGTAATATTATTATTGTGGCAGATGTTTGTGTATATAGCACATTTTATGTTTAGGTTTTCAATATATCACAAACTGTTTATGCATATTGGTTATTGATTTGGACACCCCACCTAGCAAAATGTAATTGAAAATAAGACTATGCCCGATATCCAATATACATTCAGTTTTAGTTGAAAGTTGAGAAGATGTCTTTTCTGGTTGTTTTTTCATTGACTTCAAAACAGCTTCATTTCAACGTACTTGCAGCCTGGACGCAGTATAATAAATTGGTCTATAATCAATTTTATTAACAATCCTACATCACTCCAGTATTTCTTGACAACATTCAAGTGCTATTTGTCTTTATTCCACGACTGAAAAAGAATGACTCAAATCACCTCATATTTCAAACATTCAGCCTGACAAAAGATACATGTTTTATTATTCCATGCCTCACCATTAAGTTAATTATTGCCAACAGATATTAACAAAGGGGTGTATATTTCGTTTTGATATTTCATATTTACAATTCATTTAACATTTAGTAATAATTATTAATTATGCAACCGACTGACAATTTTTGGGTACAATTATATTGACATTGTTGCCCTGCTTTTAGAATATCAGGGTTAATTCTCAGATGTGCCAACCCAAATGTACTAGAGCATGACATTGGGGACTGGGCCCTGATCCAACAACATGCCTATCTAGTGAACCCTGAAAAGAGAGAGAAACTCTGCAGTGAGGTGGAAAGTTACTACGGATATTGCAGGAGTTTCCTCTTGAAATCAGACATGTCTGTGGTAAAGACATCTTGGTTGCGGATTGTCTCAAGGGTGGGCAGTCAAAAAGATTTGTGTTTTGCATTTAGCCAGTGAGTTACCATGGATCGCAATTTATTTTGACTGCATGTTTTTCCGTATTGCAGATGAGTTTTGTTTGGGCTCGTTCCAAGGTCGAGTTCTAGAAGCTAGTGAGTTTTAGGAAGACGAGAGTTCTAGAAGCTAGAGAGTTTTAGGAAGACGAGAGTTCTAGAAGCTAGAGAGTTTTAGGAAGACGAGAGTTCTAGAAGCTAGAGAGTTTTAGGAAGACGAGAGTTCTAGAAGCTAGTGAGTTTTAGGAAGACGAGAGTTCTAGAAGCTAGTGAGTTTTAGGAAGACGAGAGTTCTAGAAACTAGTGAGGTTTAGGATTCTATAGAAAGAAAAAGGAGAGAAAAATAATACTATTGTATAGTATTATTTAGAAATACATGTTTTTTCTTGTTTTTAATTGTTGACATCCAGTAGACACCATTTTTATATTGTCGAAGGGAATCAATTTAGTTGATTATAATGTGAAATGGAAGTTGTTTTCTGTTGGTGGTGAGCAAACTTGTCCAACAAAAATATAGGATATATTTGTTGTCTTATTAAGGGGGAAGGTGTTACAGGCTTTGGTTTTTCCATTTATGTTTTGAGGTTGGACTTTAGCACGTCTAGCTCGTTAGCACGTATAGCCCGTTAGCTCGTTAGCACGTCTAGCTCGTTGCACGTCTAGCTCGTTAGCACGTCTAGCTCGTTAGCACGTCTAGCTCGTTAGCCCGTCTAGCTCGTTAGCACGTCTAGCTCGTTAGCACGTCTAGCTCGTTAGCACGTCTAGCTCGTTAGCCCGTCTAGCTCGTTAGCACGTCTAGCTCGTTAGCACGTAGGACGCACTGATTGGTGTCACCTCGTTAGTCAGTATGTGTTACACCTGTGCTGGCTTGTCCATCTTGTTATGTTGAATATTGCATCCAATTGTTAAAATTTTAATCAATGAATTTTCCTTACAATGCTCATTAGTCTTTCAGTTATTATTCTGTTTTGTATCCTCTTATGTTTGCTGAGTAGTAAATATTTCTGTTTATTTTTATTGGTTTTTTATTTGTTTTTTCCTGTGAAGCCATTGAGTTGCATCCATGTCTGAAATGTGCTGTATAAATAAAGCTTGATTTGATTTGAACATATTGTAAAACAAATGAACCCAATGACTGACAATCAACAGACTCTTGTCAAACCAATGAACAAATATGTGCAAAAGCAACATGTATCTTGGTCCATCTTAGTATGAAAAAGAGTATAAATTCAGTATATCTTCTACTAACATGACGTTTTCTCTATTGAGATCATTTCCATATTAATTTCCAGCCAGATATAAAATGTTTGTGGTTTGACTAATTTAGTAGAGTAGTTTTGGGGGGGGGTGCATTAGTAGGAATTGGGCCTGTTGCTCTGCTCACTGCCTGGGCATATGTGCGGCTGTCATGTTGAGGTCCTTGCTGCAGGGGCGGGGGGGAGGGCAGAAGGGGCATAGGTCTTATCTGGGGGGCCTATATAGGGTGTGGCCAAGGTTTATTTGGGGTGGTCTCAGCTGGTTGGGGTGTGTCTGTAGAAGTGGTGGTCTGGGTGTAGGTCCTCTTGGTGTGGGTTCTCTCGGTGCAGGTCCTTCGGGAGGGGGTCTTGCAGGTCTGGGAGAGTGTCTGCGTGTCTGGGCAGGGTGTCTGTTGCTCTGTTTGTCCTGTGTGAGGTGCTGGGGCTACAGATGAGAGTGACGTCCTTCAGGGTCCTGCAAACGTTGGGATTGCTACCTTGCAGAGGTGGACCTGGTCATAAAGGCTGTTCAAGTCCAGGGTAGAGTGGTGGGCCAGGTAGACGTTAGACATATTATTTCCTAACCATTCACAATGCTGGCTGAGGTACGAGTAAAACATGACATATTATTTCCTAACCATTGACAATGCTGGCTGAGGTACGAGTAAAACATGACATTATTTCCTAATTGTCAAAAAATCCCCACTCCTTAATCAACTGGTCTCTCTCTGTTTAACCAGAATAACGTGAGTTGTGACCTTCAAGCTGTTAGACTGTTAGTCCATAATCAACTAGTCTCTCACTGAGACAGCTTTGATGGCCCAATAAAAAAACTGTAAGTTTCTGCCAGCCAATGTGATAATTCCTGTACAGTACATGTGTAGAAGGATAATTCCAGTGCAGTACATGTGTAAAGGGTGTTGAGGGATAATCCCAGTGCAGTACATGTGTAAATGGTGTAAAGGGATAATCCCAGTGCAGTACATGTGTAGAGGGATAATTCCAGTGCAGTACATGTGTAGAGGGATAATTCCAGTACAGTACATGTGTAAAGGGTGTAGAGGGATCGTTCCAGTATAGTACATGTGTAGAGGGATAATTCCAGTACAGTACATGTGTAGAGGGATAATTCCAGTACAGTACATGTGTAGAGGGATAATTCCAGTACAGTACATGTGTAGAGGGATAATTCCAGTGCAGTACATGTGTAAAGGGTGTAGAGGGATAATTCCAGTACAGTACATGTGTAGAGGGATAATTCCAGTACAGTACATGTGTAGAGGGATAATTCCAGTGCAGTACATGTGTAGAGGGATAATTCCAGTGCAGTACATGTGTAAAGGGATAATTCCAGTACAGTACATGTGTAGAGGGATAATTCCAGTGCAGTAAATGGTGTAGAGGGATAATTCCAGTGCAGTACATGTGTAGTGGGATAATCCCAGTGCAGTACATGTGTAAATGGTGTAGAGGGATAATTCCAGTACAGTACATGTGTAAAGGGATAATTCCAGTACAGTACATGTGTAAAGGGTGTAGAGGGATAATTCCAGTACAGTACATGTGTAGAGGGATAATTCCAGTGCAGTACATGTGTAGAGGGATAATTCCAGTGCAGTACATGTGTAAAGGGTGTTGAGGGATAATTCCAGTACAGTACATGTGTAGAGGGATAATTCCAGTGCAGTACATGTGTAGAGGGATAATTCCAGTGCAGTACATGTGTAGAGGGATAATTCCAGTGCAGTACATGTGTAGAGGGATAATTCCAGTGCAGTACATGTGTAAATGGTTTAGAGGGATAATTCCAGTACAGTACATGTGTAGAGGGATAATTCCAGTGCAGTACATGTGTAAAGGGATAATTCCAGTGCAGTACATGTGTAGAGGGTGTTGAGGGATAATTCCAGTGCAGTACATGTGTAGAGGGATAATTCCAGTACAGTACATGTGTAGAGGGATAATTCCAGTACAGTACATGTGTAGAGGGATAATTCCAGTACAGTACATGTGTAGAGGGATAATTCCAGTACAGTACATGTGTAGAGGGATAATTCCAGTACAGTACATGTGTAGAGGGTGTAGAGGGATAATTCCAGTGCAGTACATGTGTAGAGGGATAATTCCAGTACAGTACATGTGTAGAGGATACTGGAAATCAACCAATCCTCCATTGCTAATGCAATACAAAGGTCAAATGCTTTATTATCTAAAATTGTAAAGTTCTGGGCGACAGAGAGAAATAAGGTGTGATGTAGTGAATGGAGATGGAGGTGTGTTCTAGTGGGTCTGGACAGGTGTGATGTAGTTAATGGAGATGGAGGTGTGTTCTAGTGGGTCTGGACAGGTGTGATGTAGTTAATGGAGATGGAGGTGTGTTCTAGTGGGTCTGGGCAGGTGTGATGTAGTTAATGGAGATGGAGGTGTGTTCTAGTGGGTCTGGACAGGTGTGATGTAGTTAATGGAGATGGAGGTGTGTTCTAGTGGGTCTGGACAGGTGTGATGTAGTTAATGGAGATGGAGGTGTGTTCTAGTGGGTCTGGACAGGTGTGATGTAGTAATTTGTAGTTTGTATGATGTAATTTGTATGTGTATGTTTATAAAATATCAAATGAAATATGTTTTAAGTCCCAATGCAAAGTTACACCTTGAAACGGGCGTTTATTGCCTTGCACGTCTTTTTCTCCGATGCATCCACTTCATGCCGAACACAGTAACGTTGATAAATTATACAGTACTGAAACAAAGGAATACAAATGGTGCTCGGCGCGACAATACAAACGGTGCTTGGCGCGACAATACAAATGGCGCTTGGCGCAACAATACAAATGGCGCTCGGCGCAACAATACAAATGGCGCAAGGCGCGACAATACAAATGGCGCTCGGCGCGACAATACAAATGGCGCTCGGCGCAACAATACAAATGGCGCTCGGCGCGACAATACAAATGGCGCTCGGCGCAACAATACAAATGGCGCTCGGCGCGACAATACAAATGGCGCTCGGCGCAACAATACAAACGGCACTTGGCGCGACTATAAACAAAGTTCTATAGTTTGAACAAAATACCTCGTTGGCTGTTTGTCCTGAAAAGAGGTTCTTGAATCCTTAAAGTCCCTTTACTGTCTGTCTTAGCCTCTGCCAGCAACAATTATGACTCAGACTAATATCTGCTTAAGTTACATTGCACACAGTCAATGAACAAATTCCGTAGCAATAACAACAGAGAACGTTAGTTCCGGGATGGAACATTAAAAACACAAACAATTGCCTAACCTTAATTTACCTGTTACATCACATTTAAATTCTTATCTATACATCAATAAATCATTTATTTATTTACTACATCAAATAAACCATGAATTATGTATTAATCATGCATCGTGAACACAGCATCAATGTAACACCACTTACAATGAGAGTGTAAAGCCATGTTGGCTTTATGAAAACGATATACAATATATGGGGAAGAATATAGTTGAGGAAATAATCCAAACCTAGTTGTGCCTAGTTAGGACATAACATTAACTAGCTAGCTAACGGTACTGTACTGTAGCTCATACAACGCCGACGGTCAAACCCGGCTTTCTAATATTTACGTTCATTAACTATATTAACTATAGTAACGTTATGGAAGATATTCACAGAAAACCATCATTGTCTTTGTTATTCATTATTAGTATGTTATATTATTATAATAAATGATTTCGAGACATATTCAGAGCCAAACATCAACCCAACTTAACCTTTTTAACGGTTGTCGCATCCAAACTTGTCACCATCGTTTTCAGTTGTAATTGCGAAGTTCCCGGAAGAAGTCCAGCAACAACGGAGGTTCCTCGATGAACCCACCTTCTAACAAGTTCTTTGAAGAACCTTTTGGGGCTGTTTTTCATTGACCAAGAACCCTACGGTTCTTAGGGGATCTGAGAACAACTCCAGTTGAACCCTTCATTTTTAGAGTGTAGTCGGCTCTATTTACTCTCAGATTCAAACATGATGATTAGCATTAACGATCAAGTCAGCTGCTGCTGCTGCTCCAATACAGTATGAGGTGAGACGGTGAACTGATGTTGAACTGGGCAGTCAGCTGCTGCTGCTCCAATACAGTATGAGGTGAGACGGTGAACTGATGTTGAACTGGGCAGTCAGCTGCTGCTGCTCCAATACAGTATGAGGTGAGATGGTGAACTGACGTTGAACCGGGCAGTCAGCTGCTGCTGCTCCAATACAGTATGAGGTGAGACTGTGAACTGATGTTGAACTGGGCAGTCAGCTGCTGCTGCTCCAATACAGTATGAGGTGAGACGGTGAACTGATGTTGAACAGGGCAGTCAGCTGCTGCTGCTCCAATACAGTATGAGATGAGACGTTGAATCATAATGATTAAGTTAATTAAAATGAATTAGTGAAACTGTTAAAAAATAGTATATGTATATGTCATATTAAATATATTACTGTATTGTTATCATATAGTAACATCATGGAATATTGTACATTATATTAAATATATTACTGTATTGTTATCATATAGAAACATCATGGAATATTGTACATCATATTAAATATATTACTGTATTGTTATCATATAGAAACATCATGGAATATTGTACATCATATTAAATATATTACTGTATTGTTATCATATAGAAACATCATGGAATATTGTACATCATATTAAATATATTACTCTATTGTTATCATATAGAAACATCATGGAATATTGTACATCATATTAGCATCAACATACATTATTGTTTCATTCAATTTCACATAAATAAGGATATTTAATATTTTCAAGTTCAGAAGTCAGAACCCATCACCTGCTTTGTAAAAGAGATAGAAGAATGCACAATGGTCAATGCTATCTGGGATCCTTGGTACATCCCTACCCTAAACCCTAACCTTAACCATTTTAAATGTCAACTTCAACGGGCTAGGGACGTCCCAAGGATGTATCTCTACCTGAAAATACATGATCTAAGTGATTGATAGTTGGTATTCAGCAGTCATAAAGCCTTATTTACTTTAATGAACTACTAAAACAGTGATTTTGTCAGACAGCATAGACAGCAGCTCTACACTTTATTGACTGACTGATCCATTCATCCTTCCATCCCTCCTCAGCCTTCCTCTCCTCTGAAGACCCAGTGAGGGTGGAGCTCAGTCAGAGAGCTGTTGAGGGACTGGTTAGGAAGAACACTTCTACAGCCAGAGAGGTGAGAGGTCACACATGGTTCAGATGGTAAATATTTATGTCCCCTTAGCGGTTCATCACATCAGCAAAAGGGAATATGTTCCATCTATGTTTATCTACATTAGTGCAAATTGTCCACTGGTATTGGTGTAATTTCTCACCCCTTTTGGCTGTATGAAAGTTAATTTCCCCTCAGGCACACATTTGTTCTTTGATATTATGAAGGTAATTTGTGTCAAATGTACTTTTCCCCTCATTCACCCCATCTCTTTACATTGCTTATGCATATTCGGTGGCCTGACTGCATCCAGACTATGTCAAAGGCCCATCCTGGTAGATCTGAACCTAATGCAGCTTGGAGTGATTGGATGACAGAAGTCACATTTAGGTGCCAGGTGTAACTGAGGCCATAGATGCTCCATATCCATTACTTTGAGTGTTTTATATAATATGACTAAATGTGTTTCTGTGTTGCAGGGGCAGTCAAGAAATGGAACAGCAAGGCCACAGAACATGACATAATCAGAGCTGTGGGAGACCACCTCAAGCCCCTGGTAGAGCCGGGGGTGGTGTTTACCACTCCACCACGCCTTCAGCAGGCTGGAAAAGTGGGATTGTTCTGGTTGATCCATTTGTTTGTTTCGGTTTGCAGTAGTTGAATCCTTTGACGTATTGTTGAATTAAACATTTATCTTCAACAAATGCACTGGGTTGGTTGAAAAGTGATACTAAACGTACATAACATGCACTATTTTGACATAGTGGGAGAAATACTGAATTTATACTCTTTTTCATACCAAGATACGTGTTGCTTTTGTACATATCTGTTGATTGGTTAGTCATTGGGTTCATTTATTTTACAATATGTTCAAATCAAATCAAGCTTTATTTATATAGCACATTTCAGACATGGATGCAACACAATGGCATCACAGAAAAAAACTATGAAAATATTTAGTATTCAAACACAAGAGGATAAAAAACACAATAACTTAAAGACTACTGAGCATTCTAATGAAAATCACAACAAACAGAAGACTAACAACTGAAAGACTAATGAACACCATTGATTAAAATATTAACAATAGGATGCAATATCCAACCCATAATATTTTGCTTGTTTGTTGCTACCTTCCCCATCAAGAAAACAAGAAAACCAGAAATACATAGAAGAGGGAACTAACAAAGAGTCACTGACAACCACAACTAAAAACCGGACCAGCTCAGGTGAAACACCTTCCCACTAACGAGATGGACAAGCCAGCACAGGTGTAACACATACTGACTAACGAGGTGACACCAATCAGTGCGTCCTACGTGCTAACGAGCTAGACGTGCTAACGAGCTAGACGGGCTAACGAGCTAGACGGGCTAACGAGCTAGACGTGCTAACGAGCTAGACGGGCTAACGAGCTAGACGTGCTAACGAGCTAGACGTGCTAAAATCCAAACCTCAAAACATAAATGGAAAAACCAAAGAATGTAACACCTTCCCCCTTAAGACAACAAATATATCCTATATTTAGAGTTTGCTCACCACCAACAGAAAACAACTTCCATTTCACATTATAATCAACTACAATGCTTCACCTTCACCAATATAAACATGGTGTCTACTGGCTGTCAACAATTAAAAACAAGAAAAAAACGTATTTTTTCCCCACTAGCTTCTAGAACTCTCATCTTCCTAAAACTCACTAGCTTCTAGAACTCTCGTCCTCTTGGAACGAGCCCAAACAAAATTCATCTCCAATATGGAAAAACATGCAGTCAAAATAGTTTGTGATCCATGGCAACTCACTGGCTAAACGCAAAACTTTGACTGCACACCATTGAGACAATCCTTACCATGGACATGTCTGTTTTCAAGAGGAAACACCTGCAATATTATAATTAAAATCATTAAATTACTCCTACTACAATGTTAAAACATTCTATATTGTGACATTTCATTGATATCATGAAACAACTCCTTCATGTATGTATTGTCTAATATTTGATCAGAGATCTTTTATCAGATTATCTCTGGTCACAGCTAAGAGGTTTCTCTCGTGTGTGTTCTCTGGTGTACTGTCAGATTGCCAGATTGAATAAAACTCTTCCCACATTGATCACAGCTATAAGGTCTCACTCCTGTGTGTGTTCTCTGGTGTACTGTCAGACCGCTAGATGAAGCAAAACTCTTCCCACATTGATTACAGCTATAAGATTTCTCTCCTGTGTGTGTTCTCTGGTGTACTGTCAGACTGCTAGATGAAGCAAAACTCTTCCCACATTGATCACAGCTGTAAGATTTCTCTCCTGTGTGTGTTCTCTGGTGTAAAGTCAGCTGGCTTGATGTAGTAAAACTCTTCCCACATTGACTACAGTTATAAGGTTTCTCTCCTGTGTGTGTTCTCTGGTGTGTTGTCAGACATCCGGATGTACCAAAACTCTTCCCACATTGATGACAGCTATGAGATTTCTCTCCTGTGTGTGTTCTCTGGTGTAAAGTCAGCTGGCTAGATGTAGTAAAACTCTTCCCACATTGACTACAGTTATAAGGTTTCTCTCCTGTGTGTGTTCTCTGGTGTAAAGTCAGCTGGCTAGATGTAGCAAAACTCTTGCCACATTGATCACAGTTAAAAGCTTTCTCTCCTGTGTGTGTCCGCTGGTGTACTATCAGGGTGTTTAGCTGAGTAAAACTCTTCCCACATTGATTACAGCTATATGGTTTTTCTCCTGTGTGTATTCTCTGATGTGATTTCAGGGTTTGTAGCCGAATAAAACTCTTCCCACATTGATTACAGCTATACGGTTTCTCTCCTGTATGTCCCTGCTGGTGTACTATCAGGCTGCTTAGCTGAGTAAAACTCTTCCCACAGTGATCACAGCCAAAAGATTTCTCTCTTGTGTGAATTATGTTATGTATTTGAAGGTCTACTGAAGAGCTGAATCTTTTCCCACAGTCAGAGCAGCAGTGAGATTTCTTCCCTGTGGCTCTATGCTGGTGTTTCTTGAGGAGTTCTGATCTGGAGAGACTTTTCTCTGCCTCATCAGCATCATGATGTTGTTGAGGATCCCCAGAGGATCCACGATAGTCCCGTCTCTCTCCTGTGTGAATCACAAAGTCAGACAGATGGTTAAAGGCCAACAACAGCAGAAATCCACTGTTTATTTGAGGTAAAAGGTGATGCCCAGAGATACCCATTAGTGGTAACTAGAAATAAGTTATTAAAGTTGTTGAAATCCTAAGCAGTGTGCCAGACAACTATTGGTCTCCAATATAGGCCCCTTTCTGTATTTGCTAAAATTGCGGTGCGAGGGCGATGCGCACACAATTTCATTGCAGAAACTCCTCCCTGCTAATGAGGCTGATCCAGGGGCGGCAGGTAGCCTAGTGGTTAGAGCGTTGGACTAATAACCGGAAGTTTGCAAGATCGAATCCCCGAGCCGACAAGGTAAAAATCTGTCGTTCTGCCCCTGAACACTGTTGCTAGGCCATCATTGAAATGAAGAATTTGTTCTTAACTGACTTGCCTACTGAATTGGTTGCAGAAACTCCTCCCTGCTAATGAGGAAACCACTAGTTATGGATGTAGTATATCTGGTAATGAGGAAACCACTAGTTATGGATGTAGTATATCTGGTAATGAGGAAACCACTAGTTATGGATGTAGCATATCTGGTAATGAGGAAACCACTAGTTATGGATGTAGTATATCTGGTAATGAGGAAACCACTAGTTATGGATGTAGTATATCTGGTAATGAGGAAACCACTAGTTATGGATGTAGTATATCTGGTAATGAGGAAATCGCTAGTTATGGATGTAGTATATCTGCCTGGAGAAAAAATGGTGAGCGACGATTTTAGTTTTTCACAAAGCATTTTGAATATTACAGCACTAGATCAGGAGTGCTACTCAAGGAAACTCACATTAAGCTCTGTGTCTATTCACTAATTCACCACCGTGGGGGAAAACTCAGGGGAGTTCTCATAGGCTGACAGCAAAAACAGCCTCCATTTACAGGTTGATTATGAGTGTATTTCACACTACTTTTGGATTATAATTGTAAGGCTCGTTTGAATCTCCTGCTTAATATGTTTGTGTTATTGTCGCAAATCAACTGATTTATACATAAACACTCAAACCTGTAAAATGCTCTTTGGCTAGCTTTGCCATCAGCCTGACAGAGGGTTTTACACTAAGTATTTGCCAAATGTGCCCATAACATCACCTAACAACAACATAAACCTACTGTAGGACCCATAACTTCACCTAACAACAACATAGACCTAGGATTATAAATCATTTAATATTTCAGGTGAAACATGGAAACTAAAATGTCTGTGATGACATTTCATAAGCTGATCACCAGATCGTTTTGTGAATAATCCCACTAGGCTACTATGTAATGTGTTGTCATTCTAAATGTCCTGAATAAAGGAAAATAGCTCTGTGTGTTGTACAATAGCCTATCCATCAAGGAATAGTCCTCTACACATTATGAGCTAAGTATCTCTGTGTCCAAACAGACTAACGAGACCCTACAGTAAATCAAGTAGACAATAACACATTATAAACATCAATTTGTTAGGGATGTTGGATCCAACATGGAGCACAGCATAACTGTCTTTACCAGAGTAATGAATGAAGAAGCACTTTGGTTGTTGTTGCATGTCGTGATGTTTGTCATGTGACTGTCATTCAGAAAATGATTTCCTGGATCAGCTGATGATAGTTGAACATGTGACTGTAACTAAACAGCTACAGTATTAAGTATTATGTGTAATTATTGAAGAACTGCATTAATGACAGTATCCATTTGGGTGTCAATAAAGTTAAGGTGACTCTCGGTTTGAACCATTGGATTTAGTAAACTGAAATGATTTAGGATTTCTGTGCCCATGAAAACTGTTTTCCCAGTGTAACATAAGGAGACACTAAATGTTACGTAGTTAGAGAACATTTCAGAGATCTGAATACAAAAAACTGTCCTAACAGGACAATAACCTAAACCACAAGGCCAAATCTACACTGGAGGAGCTTACCAAGATGACATTGAATGTTCCTGAGTGGCCTAGTTACAGTTTGGACTTAAATAGTCTTGAAAGTCAATGCAAGACTTGAAAATGGCTTTCTAGCAATGATCAACAACCAACTTGACAGAACAGGAAGGATTTTAAAAAGAATAATGAATATTCACATGAAGATCAGTCTCCTATTGGATGACATCACGACTTCCCATCAAGCCAACTCCTTGGAGGCCTTACTATGACATCACTCACTCCTTCTAGTTTGCAGTTGTTAAAAAAAAACACTATTTTGCTCAAAACATTTATTTGTTTCCTTTTAGTGTGTTTATACTTTACTGTATTTATATCACCTTTCAACAGGAAAGGACGTCATGAACAATTCCGACAGTACAAAAACATATTCAAGTGTAGAATGCCCTTTTAAAAATCACACATTAGTTCAACAACTGCAGAGTTTGTGTCCCTGTTTTATAAGATAGTACTCACTGTATTTACTGGTGTTAACCAGATCAATGCCCCTGTTTTATTAAATAGTACTCACTGTATTTACTGGTGTTAATCAGATCAATGTCCCTGTTTTATTAGATAGTACTCACTGTATTTACTGGTGTTAATCAGATCAATGTCCCTGTTTTATAAGATAGTACTCACTGTATTTACTGTTGTTAATCAGATCAATGTCCCTGTTTTATAAGATAGTACTCACTGTATTTACTGGTGTTAATCAGATCAATGTCCCTGTTTTATAAGATAGTACTCACTGTATTTACTGGTGTTAATCAGATCAATGTCCCTGTTTTATAAGATAGTACTCACTGTATTTACTGGTGTTAATCAGATCAATGTCCCTGTTTTATTAGATAGTACTCACTGTATTTACTGGTGTTAATCAGATCAATGTCCCTGTTTTATAACATAGTACTCACTGTATTTACTGGTGTTAATCAGTTCTCCAGTCTTCTCTTCTTCGTCCTCCTCCAATGTGACAGTAATCTCCCCCTCTTCATCCTTCATTCCAAAAACGTCTTCATTTTCTTTCACTTCCTCCTCCACTCCAAAAACTGCATCTTCCTCCTCTTCTTTTACTGTAACATCCTCCTCCTCTTTCACTCTGAACGCGTCTTCCTCTTCTTTCTCTGTAACGTCTTTCTCCTCTTCTTTCACTGTAACAGCCTCACCCTCTACTTCTTGTTTTACTGTGACATCCTCCTCTTCCTTCTCCTCTTTCACGACAATGTTCAGCCCCAGAGCTTCTTTCTCCGTCCAACAGACCTCCTCTTCTTTAGCAGGAGGAGAGTAGCTTAGTGAACTCATGGTCGGGGATGTTAGCTAGCTAGGCTAGTGCTAACTTAACCAGCCAGATTGTTGACTTACAACGTAAATATTAAATTAAATGGGGTAGCTAGTTGTTTCCACATAAGTATGTTTAAATCACAGTTACAATTAAACCAGGAAAGTGTCTAAAGAACTTGAATGTTCAGACTTTGTCGGCTAGCGAGCTACCGAGGTGGCTGCAGTTGTTGAAGAAGCGTTCCGTCCACTAGATTATACGTCACACTGGAAACATCGCCTGAAAGACACATATCGCCATCTGCTGTCTGGAGGGAGGAAACGCAGTTGAGGAGGGACAACTATTTTTATTCTTCATTGAATTATAATATTATAAAGCAGTTTAGGGAAACGTTTTTTCCTCTCCATTAAATATGAATATTATATCAACACGTACAAAGAGCAACAAGTGTTGTTTGATTAGTTCAGATTTTTAATGAACATTTAAAACAAACTTAACCTCTACTTCACATCTGTATTTCTGATTCAGTCAAATAACTAGATATCAAAATAAGCACCTAGTTATTGATACCCTTGATAAAGATGAGCAAAAATTACTGTATGAAATAAATAAATAAACTTTACCCACTACCAGGATATTTTAGACCATAACCTGGTTCCCTCTCTGCTAGGAGGCTGAAACTTGGCCATAAGTGGATCTTCCAGCAAGACACATTAACATCCACATAGAAATGGTTAATTTGGCACAAAAGCAACATTTTCAATTGCCAACTCCATTTAAAACCTGTGGTTTGAATTGAACAGGGCAGTCCATAAGCGCAGGCAAAATATATCAAGGACCTGGAGAGATTCTGTTTAGAGGAATGGTCTAAGATCCCACCCAATGTGTTCTCTAATCTCATAAAACATTACAGTGTCGTTATTCTCCCAAGGGGAAGGTGCTGGAGTATTGAAAACATGGGTAGCAATAATTCAGACACCTACCATTTGAGAATTACATGTTAAACTAAATCTCTTTCTCTGAGCAATTGTATTAGTATAAAATGATATAATTTCTTTATTTTTTACATACAATATAGCTCCGTATTTTAATTATTTATTTAATAGAGTCGTTTATCTCATCTTTATCAAGGGTGTCAACAATTTTGTCCCCCACTGACCTCCATACTGCTGCTACATGGTGTAACAATACATCATGTAGATGTATATAATGAACAGACTAGGTCTATACTGCTCCTACATGGTGTAACAATATATCATGTGGATGTATATAATGAACAGACTAGGTCTATACTGCTCCTACATGGTGTAACAATACATCATGTAGATGTATATAATGAACAGACTAGGTCTATACTGCTCCTACATGGTGTAACAATACATCATGTAGATGTATATAATGAACAGACTAGGTCTATACTGCTCCTACATGGTGTAACAATACATCAAGTAGATGTATATAATGAACAGACTAGGTCTATACTGCTCCTACATGGTGTAACAATACATCACGTAGATGTATATAATGAACAGACTAGGTCTATACTGCTCCTACATGGTGTAACAATACATCACGTAGATGTATATAATGAACAGACTAGGTCTATACTGCTCCTACATGGTGTAACAATACATCATGTAGATGTATATAATGAACAGACTAGGTCTATACTGCTCCTACATGGTGTAACAATACATCATGTAGATGTATACTACCGTTCAAACGTTTGGGATCACTTAGAAATGTCCTTGTTTTTGATAGAAAAACAATTTTTTTGTAAACAGTGTGCCGTCTTTCTTGTTCTTTAATAACAAAGCTTTTGTAAACAGTGTTTTTTGCATGCAGCAATTCAACCATGAAGGCCTTATTCATGCAGTCTCTGAACAGTTGATGTTGAGATGTTTCTGTTACTTGAACTCTGTGAAGCATTTATTTGGGCTGCAATCTGAGGCTGGTAACTCTAATGAATGTATCTTCTGCAGCAGAGGTAACTCTGGGTCTTCCTTTCCTGTGGCAATCCTCATGAGAGCCACCCATACCTTGTCACAACACAACTGATTGGCTCAAATGCATTAAGAAGGAAAGAAATTCCACAAATTAACTTTTGACAAGGCACACCTGTTAATTGAAATGTATTAATATGGACTTGGTCTTTCAGCTAATAGGGCTATCTTCTGTATACCACCCCTACCTTGTCACAACACAACTGATTGGCTCAAATGCATTAAGAAGGAAAGAAATTCCACAAATTAACATTTAATTGAAATTAATTCCAGGTGACTGCATCATGAAGCTTTTTGAGAGAATGCCAAGAGTGTGCAAAGCTGTTATCAAGGCAAAGGGTGACTTCTTTAAAATATCTCAAATATAAAATACATTTTGATTTTTTTAACCCTTTTTTGCTTACTACATGATTCCATATGTGTTATTTAATAGTTTTGATGTCTTCATTATTATTCTACATTGTAGAAAATAGTACAAATAAAAACACTTGAATGAGTAGGTGTGTCCAAACCCTTGAATGGTACTCTATGTAAATGTGATATTTCAGTTGTTTTTGTTACATTTGAAACATTTATAAAAACCTGTTTTTGCTTTGTTGTTATGGGGTATTGTGATGTCATTCTGGGGTATTGTGATGTCATTATGAACTATTGTGATGTCATTATGGGGTATTGTGTGTAGATTGAGGGTAAAATATTGATTTAATCCATTTCAGAATAACGTAGCAAAATGTGGAAAAAGTGAAGGGGTCTGAAAACTTTCCAAATGCACTGTATATATAGGGGCAGTACTTAGTGACATCACTTCCTGAAACAGGAGGAAAAATATATAACATAGGTTCACAATATCAACATTCAATGTATCAAAATATATGACCAAGCTGGAAGTGTAAACGCCAGCCCAGCCACAATCCTAGAGGTTCACTGATGATCAACCTCCTCCTTCACATCTGACTCCTGATGATCAACCTCCTCCTTCACATCTGACTCCTGATGATAAACCTCCTCCTTCACATCTGACTCCTGATGATCAACCTCCTCCTTCACATCTGACTCCTGATGATCAACCTCCTCCTTCACATCTGACTCCTGATGGTCAACCTCCTCCTTCACATCTGACACCTGATGATCAACCTCCTCCTTTACATCTGACTCCTGATGATCAACCTCCTCCTTCACATCTGACTCCTGATGATCAACCTCCTCCATCACATCTGACTCCTGATGATCAACCTCCTCCTTCACATCTGACTCCTGATGATCAACCTCCTCCTTCACATCTGACTCCTGATGATCAACCTCCTCCTTCACATCTGACTCCTGGTGATCAACCTCCTCCTTCACATCTGACTCCTGATGATCAACCTCCTCCTTCACATCTGACTCCTGATGATCAACCTCCTCCTTCACATCTGACTCCTGGTGATCAACCTCCTCCTTCACATCTGACTCCAGTGATCAATCCAGAGCGTCTTCTTTTTTGGGGGAATCCCGATGGACATCGAATAGGCCGTCATCACGACCACCGCCCACAAGTTAATTGTCATTCAGGTTATCAATAGGAAGAGCATTAGCAATATGTCCTGTCTAGTAACTTGTCTAGTTCAATGGAATAACATTGGCAGGTGTAAAAAAAAAACTCAGTCGATCTCAAACGGCGAAAAAACTTTTGGAAGTCTTTAACAAAGTCTGTGGCCTGTGATGTTGGGACAGATGATAGTCCCTTATTATACAAGAGACAAAATCCCCTAATTCTACAGCACAACAGCAGAGTCATGTCTTCAGTGTAAAACTAACAATGACTCAATAATCCTTCTGGGAATGTTATGATGTCATAAAGTTATGGGAGGAGTTAGAAAGTTGGCTGTCAGAAGTACAGTATTATAAATGTAAAATTACTTTTAATCCGTCTGTCTGTATATTTCAAGACATGGCATATGGGGATACAGTGAGATACCCGATGGTTGGACGATACTTTTCTCATCAATCATCTTAAAAATTATACTTAATTAAAACCTGGAAATCAACCAATCCTCTGTTGTTAATTCAAAAGAAAGGTAAAATGCTTTATTATCTAAAAGTTGGAAGTGAGAGAAATTAAATGGTGCTGATGCGGGCGCTGGAGATGGGGGTGTGTTCTAGTGAGTCTGGGCAGGTGTGATGTAGTTAATGGAGATGGAGGTGTGTTCTAGTGGGTCTGGGCAGGTGTGATGTAGTTAATGGAGATGGAGGTGTGTTCTAGTGGGTCTGGACAGGAATGATGTAGTTAATGGAGATGGAGGTGTGTTCTTGTGGGTCTGGGGGTGTGTTCTAGTGGGTCTGGGCAGGTGTGATGTAGTTAATGTTTATATGATGTTGTCATTTGTATGTGTATGTTTTCTATTGTTTATAAAATATCAAATAAAATATTTTTAAGTCCCAATGTAAAGTTACACCTCACTGTTCTATTTTTGGAGTTATTACATAAAACCAATCAGAATACAGAAGAATGACAAAGTCAGGTGTGATGTAATATGGAGGATCAGCCTATTCCCTATGATGTAAACTACAACAGAAATAACTTCAAATGTATAACTTCATATTAAACCAATCGTTTGCACTCATGGGTTCCCACTAGATAACACAACCACACAGTAAATGAAATGCATGAGGTGTGGATAGGAAACCAGATCGTGACTACAACTCAGTTACTAAGTCTTTAACCACACTGTGTTGTTACACTGGTGAGTAAAAACTCATGCTTCCTACACCTTTAATTAACTTTTTGTCTGAAGATAAAATGTACATTTTACTGAACTGCGTCCAGTCAGCAGATGGACTAGATGCCTCTTAGGCCGCCCATTGTGACTCCATCAAGAATTCAGCAGAGCAAGTTTGTATGAAGGTCTGGTTATTAAATGGGTACATAGTTCAATAGTAATATCCTCTAAACGCTCTGGTGACAAACTTTGCTGCCCTGTTTCCAGTTGTCCACATGGCTGGAAGAACCTATTCAAGTAAGTAAACAGATTTTGAAAATGTAAAAAAACAACGATGTATTATTAGCTAACTAGCTACAGTGCAGGCTAACTCAAATGAGCTGCTAAATGAGCTAGCTAGCTAGACAACTTCACACACTGTATAGATAGATAGCTAAGTGAATTAAATATCACCATCTACCTAACTTCATATTAGCTAGCCATCTTGATGTATTTATCACTGTAAAAAACAAACTCCAAATGCATTTGTAGGTAGCTAGCTAACAGCCATGGAGGAGGGTGAAAGGATAGCAGCCCCAACTGTCAGTGAGAGAGGAGGCTATTCTGGATAGGGCAGGTACTTTTGTGTAGTTCCTGTCCCTAGAAGTGAGGACGGAGATAATAGTAACATAATATTCAGTGTGGTGTAATTTGACTATAATGAAGTCTGTTTCTTGTGAGGTTGTCTGTCCTCAGATAAAGAGCTCTATGAAAGCCAGTCTACATATGAAGAGGTCCCAATGAAGAGCAGTGGTTCTCAGTCCTGGGGACTCAGAGGGGCACATTGTTGTTTTTGCCTTCACACTGCACAGCTGATTCAAATGATCAACTCATCATCAAGCTTCAAGTGGTATTTATGTGTTCATTTGTGATGCCGTCCTTGATATGATCCTGTTATTGTCACATGCTACACATGTACATATGTGTGCCCATCTGTCTATCAATCCAATGTTATCATGATTTGTTATCAGTGATATTATACTTCAGTAATCCACAATGACCTGGTGATGTAACAGTCTAATAATTACATTGTCTTCCATATTCCTACAGATACCTTGTAACTGGAGATTCCTTCAGAACGATTGCCTACAGTTACCGTGTAGGACACTGCAAGGTTGGGTGACCAGGGGCATCTGGGACTGCCTCCTGGAGGAATTCAGGTGTGTGAAGGCTACCTGTGTCCTGCATAACTTCATGAGGATGGACACGAGGACCAGGAGGGGATCTGCAGCTCGCCGCCGTGTGCCAGAGGAGGAGTGCTGCTCTGCAGGATGTTTCAAGGATGGGGTCCAACAACGCAGCAAGAGAGGCAATCCGTGTGCAGGAGATCTTCACCTCCTACTTCTTCAAAGAGGGTGCTGTTCCCTGGCAACACCATAGACTACACTATGCACAACCAAAGGCTCTTTTAAGAGCCATTCACATTGCAATAAGAGTATTCTTCCATTTACTTAGCTATGTCAACTGCAGTTATTCAATTCCCAGTTTCTTTCCTTTGATTTCTACTTCTCATGTGAGGGTGATGTTTAGGTAAGGGTGTGATTTCTGTACAAAAACAAAAACAGACTATTTTAAATCACCCATATTGAAAAAATGTAGAACAATTAGACACCCTATAACTCACACCTACACACTCATGAATCAATCTGATTGATGGATTGTGTTGTGCAGTAAACAGGCTCAGGTGTATAACTGTGGCTCCTTCCACCTTCAAAGAATAGGCAAGAGGGCCAACCATGGAGAATAGTAAGACACTTCATTATTTCTATAACTACGCTGTATTGTTTATCCTTGTGGGTCCGTTCATGTTTTTCAACATAAAGTACTCTGCAGCCACTTAGTGTGGTGTGGACACCAGGTGAGGCCACACACAGATTCCTGTTGAACACTGTTGCTTTAACTACCTTATTTTCTCAATAACGGTCTCTCTCCTTCACTTCATCCCTCTCTCCTCTTCTCCCTAAATCCTCTAGGTTATATCAGCTGTGTCTGTGAACCCCTCCTGCATCTGAACTGGCTACATAGAGGGCACAGCATGATCAGAGGTGAGAGGTCACTTGGTCAGGTCAACAGGAAGTATTATTAAAGAGATGCTTTACATTGAAATACAGATAGAGATGCAGTAGTCCCGGAGTTAATGATCCCAGGTCAGTTTATATTATACAGGAAGTATTATTAAAGAGATGCTTTACATTGAAATACAGACAGAGATGCAGTAGTCCCAGAGTTAATGATCCCAGGTCAGTTTTGCATTTCACCTCCTGATTGTTGACTAACAATGTCAGAATAAAAAAATAAAAACACAAGGTTTAAACATGCTCTCTCTCTCCATCTGTCTCTCGTCTGCAGATATGTTTTGATGTGAGAGGATGCCAACCCCCAGTCCCATCATCGCCACCTCACCTGCTTTTAAGAACCTTTGGGCCGACGAGAGACACTATTATGTAATTGTGATGAACTGAGAGAATATTTATGTAGCACTGTGATTCATTAATCATGTGCTGCCTTCCCTGCTCCTATGTGCTTACCTCTTTCCCTTTCTGTCTTTTACACCTCTCTCACCACCTCCTCTTTCTTCCTCTGTTTTTATAATGCACAACAGATGTGCATTGAAGTACAGATTAAACTTGTATTTATAACACTTGGATAATGAGCTTTTCAATAAAGCGTTTCACATTCTCTACTGGTTGAAATGAAGTGTAATGTGATGAAATACTCCACCTATCCTGTGTTTATCAGATCAATGCAGATGAAGGGCATTAGATGTTGAGATGAAGCAGTGTTAGAGTATTTACATGATGCATAGGAAGTGTAGTGTTCTGTTTTTTAACATTATATTTCTGTATATATGAATTAACTAGTTAAATCCTGTTTCTAGTCTATTAGCTACAATGTGTAACCATTGATGTCCCAGGACCAAGATTGGTAAACACTGTTGAAGTGTATAATTGTAATACATACATGCAGACAAAGCGTCATTCAAAGACTGGAATTTGATACTCCTTGTATTGGATATGACTGAAAAATAATCTCAGACATTCATACCTAAACTGCACCTTTATTTGCCAAGGTAGAGTACATGATCAGTGAATATATTAAATGTACAGGCTACAATGTGGGGATCTCATGCATGGTAATAACTACATGTATATACGACTTGCATCCTTGGCACAACATGATATTATATTCTACTCAATCCATAGGCTTCATTAATGTCATTCAGGCTGTTTTGAAGTTGATACAACTGGCTATGATAGCTGAGGTTCATAGGTTCTGAACTAATATGTATAGCAAACGTTTGGGTCCATACACAGATCGGCTAGATAGCTAGCTACACATCCATAGTCATACAGGTATTTTAATCATCCACAGCACAATATGCAAGAACATAGCTAGCTACATTATTTCATCTATCTGCATGGCAAATATCAGCAAGGTAAGCTTACACAATTGTACATTCAATTTACAGTAAATTCTTCAGCTAGCTAGATTCTATACATCCACTGTTTCACAAAACGACAGCTTGGTTTGCTGGTTGTTTCAGGAGTCCCTAAAACAACCAGAATGACAATTTCATACTCATGTCACAACACCCATAAAGCTAGCCCAGCTAGCTGGCTAATGTTAGCTAGTCAGCTAGCTGGCTAATGTTAGCTAGTCAGCTAGCTGGCTAATGTTAGCCAGTCTGCTAGCTGGCTAATGTTAGCCAGTCTGCTAGCTGGCTAATGTTACCTAGTCAGCTAGCTGGCTAATGTTAGCTAGCCAGCTATCTGGCTAATGTTAGCTAGTCAGCTAGCTGGCTAATGTTAGCTAGTCTGCCAGCTGGCTAATGTTAGCTAGCCAGCTATCTGGCTAATGTTAGCTAGTCAGCTAGCTGGCTAATGTTACCTAGTCAGCTGGTGGCTAAATCGCAATTTTCGTAAATGAACTTTACGATAAAAAAAGCATAATCGTTTGTCTCTACATTAACTAACATTCCTGTCAACTGTACATGTTTTTGCGTGATTCGTTATGATGTTATAATCCCTTACATTTGCTTCCATCCTAGTATTTCTGTCCGCCATCTTTGATCCAGATCAGTTCTGTGTAGAGGTACCCCTCTCTCCTAGTATTTCTGTCCGCCATCTTTGATCCAGATCAGTTCTGTGTAGGGGTACCCCTCTCTCCTAGTATTTCTGTCCGCCATCTTTGATCCAGTTCAGTTCTGTGTAGGGGTACCCCTCTCTCCTAGTATTTCTGTCCGCCATCTTTGATCCAGTTCAGTTCTGTGTAGAGGTACCCCTCTCTCCTAGTATTTCTGTCCTCCATCTTTGATCCAGATCAGTTCTGTGTAGGGGTACCCCTCTCTCCTAGTATTTCTGTCCTCCATCTTTGATCCAGATCAGTTCTGTGTAGGGGTACCCCTCTCTCCTAGTATTTCTGTCCGCCATCTTTGCTGAAGAAAGTCTAAAAGTCACTAGTGTAGCAGCAGCCTCCCCTGGTCCTAGTGCCGCCCGTAAGAAGTTTAAGATGCGATGGAACGGTTGACGAAAAAAGTAAATCACAGAAAAAATATATTGACTGATATTGATTTATTTAGGGGGGGGGGGGGGGCTAATGAATATTTTAGTACCAGCGATGTCCCTTATTCCTACCCTTTAACTTTTTGTCTGACAATAAAATAAACATTTTACTCAACTGCGTTACCCACTCCAGTCAGCAGATGGCGATGTGGGAATTTAAGGTAATGCTGTTAGTGTGACGTATAATCTAGTGGACGGAATTCTTCTTTCAACAGTAGCAGCAGTTATTCAGCCTCCTCGGTAGCTTGCTAGACAAAATAGCCGAACCAATAAAGCTCTTTAGACGCTTTAGTGTATATTAGCCACTGTGTTTTAAACCCACTTCTGTCGTCTAGTTAGTTATCCGATTTCATTTCATATTTACGGTGTTGTTGTTATTATTCAGCTAGCGGGCTGGTTAAGTTAGCATTAGCCTAGCTAGCTAACATTCCCAACCATGCGGTCACTGAGCTACTCTCCTCCTGTTAAAGAAGATGAGGATGTCACAGTAAAACAAGAAGTAGAGGGTGAGGCCATTACTGTGAAAGAAGAAAAAGACGCGTTCAGAGTGAAAGAGGAGGAGGATGTTACAGTAAAACAAGAAGTAGAGGGTGAGGCCGTTACTGTGAAAGAAGAAAAAGACGCGTTCAGAGTGAAAGAGGAGGAGGATGTTACAGTAAAAGAAGAGGAGGATACAGTTTATGGAGTGAAAGAGGAAGAGGGGGAGATGACTGTTACATTGATAAAGGAGGAGGAAGAAGAGGAGGAAACTGGACATCTGGGCCCGGTTTCCCAAACGCATCTTAAGGCGTCCAATGGTTCTAACGGTGAACTTAGCCATAAGATGGTTTTGAGAAACCGTTCCCTGATTAACACTAGTAAGTACTGTCTTAAATACAGAGGCACAAACTCTGCAGTTGTTGAACTGATGTATGGTGTTAAAGCGGAAATATGCAATAGCTACATCCATATTGTGACTTTTAAATTAATAATTTATAGCCATTGATTGTTGAAGAATATAACACATGCCTCATGAGCTTAGTTCAAATGTTGTACCCCATCAGAACCCCAAATAAGCTTTTTTTTACTCCAATGTTTAGAAATGTAAACCAACACTTTATAGCCTCAACATAGTTAAAACTATATTGTTGATATCATGGATGGTCAGTCCTTGCATCCATAGGTCTGTTTATGAATTTGAAAGTAGTTACATTTCTCCAACCCCATAATCATCTTATAACCAAAACAGTGGTGGAATGACAGCTTTGTTATTGTATGAATTGCAGATTGCTGGGTTGTGTGGGTTTATTCAACAGTAACAAAATGGCTGCCCAGAGGCTTGGTTTGGTAAACAGCTGAGGGATGGGGGAAGGAGGAGTGTAACCACTCAAATGTATTCATCCATGATGTCATAATGATAGTTTAACCAGGTTTCTAGGCTATATAGTATATTCTAGAATTCATCCATGATGTCATAATGATAGTTTAACCAGGTTTCTAGGATATATAGTATATTCTAGAATCCATCCATGATGTCATAATGATAGTTTAACCAGGTTTCTAGGATATATAGTATATTCTAGAATTCATCCATGATGTCATAATGATAGTTTAACCAGGTTTCTAGGATATATAGTATATTCTAGAATTCATCCATGATGTCATAATGATAGTTTAACCAGGTTTCTAGGCTATATAGTATATTCTAGAATTCATCCATGATGTCATAATGATAGTTTAACCAGGTTTCTAGGCTATATAGTATATTCTAGAATTCATCCATGATGTCATAATGATAGTTTAACCAGGTTTCTAGGCTATATAGTATATTCTAGAATTCATCCATGATGTCATAATGATAGTTTAACCAGGTTTCTAGGCTATATAGTATATTCTAGAATTCATCCATGATGTCATAATGATAGTTTAACCAGGTTTCTAGGCTATATAGTATATTCTAGAATTCATCCATGATGTCATAATGATAGTTTAACCAGGTTTCTAGGCTATATAGTATATTCTAGAATTCATCCATGATGTCATAATGATAGTTTTACCAGGTTTCTAGGCTATATAATATATTCTAGAATTCATCCATGACGTCATAATGATAGTTTAACGAGGTTTCTAGGATATATAGTATATTCTATAACTGCCAGTGTAGATTTCCTGTGGAGGCAAATTATTAGAGCTGTTGATAAGTCATTGTATAATATTCAGCCAATTGCTTTTCATGCCATTACATTAAAGGCAAGACATACCTAGATTCAATTACATTCATGAATTGGTTTGAAACCTTTGTTTTAAACCCTTCTCAAAATTGGTGCCTTGCCGGATTTGTAAAAAATGGATTGTCAGGAAACTCTATTTTTTAAATGTATTTAAATGTAACCTTTATTTAACTAGGCAAGTCAATTAAGAACAAATTCTTATTTACAATGACTGCCTACCCCGGACAACGCTGGGCCAATTGTGCGCCGCCCTATGGGACTCCAAATCACTGCCGGTTGTGATACAGCCTGGATTTGAACCAGGGTGTCTGTAGTGAAGCCTCAAGCACTGAGATGCAGTGTCCTCTGCGCCACTCGGGAGCCCCAAAATCATGTTCTAGTGCTGTCCCCAACTAAAATACATCTTGGTCAACCAAGAGTCATCTGTTCTTTCTACCAATCGCCCCATGTGTTTTTATACAATCAACTATATGTACTGAACTTGTCTGATGCTTTAAGCATGCTATTTGATTAAATAATTAAAACACACAAATGACTGGAGGGAGCCAGTCGTCAACATAACCTGACCGGAGGGAGCCAGTCGTCACTATAACCTGACCGGAGGGAGCCAGTCATCAACATAACCTGACCGGAGGGAGCCAGTCATCAACGTAACCTGACCGGAGGGAGCCAGTCGTCAACGTGACCTGACCGGAGGGAGCCAGTCGTCAACGTGACCTGACCGGAGGGAGCCAGTCGTCAACGTGACCTGACCGGAGGGAGCCAGTCGTCAACGTGACCTGACCGGAGGGAGCCAGTCGTCAACGTGACCTGACCGGAGGGAGCCAGTCGTCAACGTGACCTGACCGGAGGGAGCCAGTCGTCAACGTGACCTGACCGGAGGGAGCCAGTCGTCAACGTGACCTGACCGGAGGGAGCCAGTCGTCAACGTGACCTGACCGGAGGGAGCCAGTCGTCAACGTGACCTGACCGGAGGGAGCCAGTCGTCAACGTGACCTGACCGGAGGGAGCCAGTCGTCAACGTGACCTGACCGGAGGGAGCCAGTCGTCAACGTGACCTGACCGGAGGGAGCCAGTCGTCAACGTGACCTGACCGGAGGGAGCCAGTCGTCAACGTGACCTGACCGGAGGGAGCCAGTCGTCACTATAACCTGAACGGAGGGAGCCAGTCGTCAACGTGACCTGACCGGAGGGAGCCAGTCGTCAACGTGACCTGACCGGTTCTGAAAGCCTTTAGCCGTACCCTCATCCTACTCCTCTGGTGATGTAGAGGTTATCCCAGGCCCTGTGTGTCCCCAGGCGCTCTCATTTGTTGACTTCTGTAACCGTAAAAGCCTTGGTTTCATGCATGTTAACATCAGAAGCCTCCTCCCTAAGTTTGTTTTACTCACTGCTTTAGCACACTCTGCCAACCTTGATGTCCTTGCCGTGTCTGAATCCTGGCTTTGGAAGGTCACCAAAAATTATGAAATTTCCATCCCCAAATACAACATTTTCCATCAAAATGAGAGGAGTTGCAATCTACTGCAGAGATGGCCTGCAAAGTTCTATCATACTTTCCAGGTCTATGCCCAAACAGTTTGAGCTTATATTTAAAAAAATGAATCTCTCCAGTAATAAGTCTCTCACTGTTGCCGCCTGTTATAGACCCCCCCTCAGCTCCCAGCTGTGCCCTGGACACCATATGTGAATTGATTGGCCCCCATCTATCTTCAGAGTTCGTTCTGTTAGGTGACCTAAACTGGGATATGCTTAACCTCTCTAGAGGGTGTGGGACGCTACCGTCCCACATGCAAACATCCAGTGAAATTGCAGAGCGCCAAATTCAAAAACAGAAATACTCATTATAAGAATTCATGAAACATACAAGTGTTATACATCGGTTTAAAGATTAACTTCTTGTTAATCAAACCACGGTCTAGAAAAAAGAAACGCACACCTATAAAGGCGAGGTGCTGGCTAGCGGAGCAGAACACTAGAAAATAAAGGAAAGCCGCACACTCTAAGAGCTCAGATGCAAAAAATTTAATAACCAACGTTTCGACAGCTAAGCTGTCTTCATCAGGGTATCATCACAAACACTGGGAGATGAGTCATTTATATAGTGTCAAGAGACACACAGGTGTTTGTAATCATGGCCAAGTATGGCCTAATATCATTGGTTAACTGAAATATTTAAAAAATGGTATACAAGAAACATACAAAAAGACAAACAAATGGATAACATGATCATAGCATTTGTAGTCTAAAAAGTATCTAACAAACAATTACAATGGCAAAATCACAATAATCACAAGAATGGCTTCAGATCAAAGTCTATGTTGAGACCGAAGGGAGCAAGTGTCTTTAAATTAAAGATCCAGGCAGCCTCTCGTTTTAACAATAAATTATCAAGGTCACCCCCTCTCCTCGGGAGGGTGACATGTTCGATGCCAATATAACGCAGAGACGAAATCGAATGGCCTGCCTCCAAAAAGTGGGCCGCAACTGGGTAAGTCAGGTTTTTGCACCTAATGGTGCTACGGTGCTCTGAGATACGTACTTTTAATTCACGCTTTGTTTTACCCACATAATTTTTACCACAGGGACAAGTTATAAGGTAAATAACTGCCTTAGTGGAACACGTAATAACACCTTTAATTGGGATAGATTTCCCTGTTTGGGGGTGTTTGAAGGATCTACATTTGTAAGTGCCATTGCATTGAGCACAGCCATTACACTTGTAATTTCCATCCAGTATGGGCACAAATAGGCGTTGTTCAGGAATATCTTGGGGTGGTAAATCAGAGTGTACCAATTGGTCTCTGAGATTTCTGCCCCGCGAGAATACGACCAGGGGAAGATCAGAAAACACATTACCAAGACTATCATCATATTTCAGAATGTGCCAATGTTTGTGAACGATTCCTTTAATTTGTTCAGAGCACTTTGAATAGCGGGTAGTAAGAACGCATGAATGCGTCTTTTTGCGAGACTGACCTTGAAAAAGGTCATGTCTCGTTTTGTTTTGAATTTTCTCAATGGCAATATTAATCTGATCATTGTTGTACCCCCTCTCCTTGAACTTATCCTGAGTCTCAGCCATATTTCTGTCGAAATCTGATTGTTTAATGCAAATTCTTTTGATTCGACAGAATTGGCTGTAGGGCAAACTATTTTTCAAGGGAAGTGGGTGACAACTATCAGCCCTCAACAAACTGTTACGATCAGTAGGTTTCCTGTAAAGATCAGTGTATAAAACATTATCTTCACACAAGATCAGAAGATCAAGAAAACTGATTTGACGTGTATCAGATTGCATAGTAAATCTCAAATGTTCAGAACAGGAGTTAAGAAAAGCATAAAACGACTGGAGCAGTTCTGCATCACCCCTCCATAGAACAAAAATATCGTCAATATACCGTTTCCAAATAATGATGTTAGGCAAGAAAACATTTTTGAGAGGGTTAAAATGGATTGGAAAAAAGGACACCAGCAGTATGATCTCTATCATTGAATCTCTTGATCCTCTGCCTGAGAACACCTTGTTAGTTACTTTTGATGTTGAGTCGTTATACACAAATATTCCGCATGAGGGCGGTATTGAAGCCATGGAGCATTTTCTTCTGCAACGTGACCCAAATGAGCTACCTTCCAGTGCCTGCATTGTAACGTTGGCTGAAATAGTACTCACACACAACTACTTCATGTTTCTAAATGATTTCTTTATTCAGACGAAGGGTACTGCTATGGGATCTCCCATGGCTCCTAACTATGCTAATTTGTATGTGGGTTACATGGAGAAACAATCCATTTTTAACCCTCTCAAAAATGTTTTCTTGCCTAACATCATTATTTGGAAACGGTATATTGACGATATTTTTGTTCTATGGAGGGGTGATGCAGAACTGCTCCAGTCGTTTTATGCTTTTCTTAACTCCTGTTCTGAACATTTGAGATTTACTATGCAATCTGATACACGTCAAATCAGTTTTCTTGATCTTCTGATCTTGTGTGAAGATAATGTTTTATACACTGATCTTTACAGGAAACCTACTGATCGTAACAGTTTGTTGAGGGCTGATAGTTGTCACCCACTTCCCTTGAAAAATAGTTTGCCCTACAGCCAATTCTGTCGAATCAAAAGAATTTGCATTAAACAATCAGATTTCGACAGAAATATGGCTGAGACTCAGGATAAGTTCAAGGAGAGGGGGTACAACAATGATCAGATTAATATTGCCATTGAGAAAATTCAAAACAAAACGAGACATGACCTTTTTCAAGGTCAGTCTCGCAAAAAGACGCATTCATGCGTTCTTACTACCCGCTATTCAAAGTGCTCTGAACAAATTAAAGGAATCGTTCACAAACATTGGCACATTCTGAAATATGATGATAGTCTTGGTAATGTGTTTTCTGATCTTCCCCTGGTCGTATTCTCGCGGGGCAGAAATCTCAGAGACCAATTGGTACACTCTGATTTACCACCCCAAGATATTCCTGAACAACGCCTATTTGTGCCCATACTGGATGGAAATTACAAGTGTAATGGCTGTGCTCAATGCAATGGCACTTACAAATGTAGATCCTTCAAACACCCCCAAACAGGGAAATCTATCCCAATTAAAGGTGTTATTACGTGTTCCACTAAGGCAGTTATTTACCTTATAACTTGTCCCTGTGGTAAAAATTATGTGGGTAAAACAAAGCGTGAATTAAAAGTACGTATCTCAGAGCACCGTAGCACCATTAGGTGCAAAAACCTGACTTACCCAGTTGCGGCCCACTTTTTGGAGGCAGGCCATTCGATTTCGTCTCTGCGTTATATTGGCATCGAACATGTCACCCTCCCGAGGAGAGGGGGTGACCTTGATAATTTATTGTTAAAACGAGAGGCTGCCTGGATCTTTAATTTAAAGACACTTGCTCCCTTCGGTCTCAACATAGACTTTGATCTGAAGCCATTCTTGTGATTATTGTGATTTTGCCATTGTAATTGTTTGTTAGATACTTTTTAGACTACAAATGCTATGATCATGTTATCCATTTGTTTGTCTTTTTGTATGTTTCTTGTATACCATTTTTTAAATATTTCAGTTAACCAATGATATTAGGCCATACTTGGCCATGATTACAAACACCTGTGTGTCTCTTGACACTATATAAATGACTCATCTCCCAGTGTTTGTGATGATACCCTGATGAAGACAGCTTAGCTGTCGAAACGTTGGTAATCAAACCACGGTGTCAGATTTCAAAAAGGCTTTACCGTGAAAGCATACCATGCGATTATCTGAGAACAGCGCCCAGCAGACAAATCATTACAAACAGTTACCAGCCAAGTAGAGTTACACAAGTCAGAAATAGAGATAAAATGAATCACTTACTTTTGATGATCTTCATATCGTTGCACTCGCAAGACTCCCATTTACTCAATAAATGTTAGTTGTGTTCGGTAAAGTCTCTCTTTATATCCAAAAACCTCAGTTTTGTTCATGCGTTTTGTTCAGTAATCCACAGGCTCAAAGGCAATCACAACAGCCAGACGAAAAATCAGAAAAGTATCAGTAAAGTTCTTAGAAACATGTCAAACGATGTTGATAATCAATCCTCAGGTTGTTTTTAGCCTAAATAATAGATAACATTTCAACCGGATAATAACGTCTTCAATATAAAAGGTAAACAAGAAAGGCGCGCTCTCGATCTCGCGCATGAAAAATCTATGGGACACTGAATGGTCCACTCATTCAGAGTGGTCTTACACTCTCATTTTTCAGAATACAAGCCTGAAACTATTTCTAAAGACTGTTGACATCTAGTGGAAGCCATAGGAAGTGCAATTTGAGACCTAAGTCAATGGAATCTGTATAGGCAGTCAATGGAACACTACAACAACAACAAAATCCCACTTCCTGGATGGATTTTACTCAGGTTTTCGCCTGTCACATCAGTTCTGTTATACTCACAGACATTATTTTAACAGTTTTGGAAACTGTAGAGTGTTTTCTATCCAAATCTAAACTTACTTTGGCACGCTTTTCATCCAGAGGTGAAAATAGTGCCCCCTACCCTAGTGAGGTTAACACCCCGGCTGTCCTACAATCCAAACTAGATGCCCTCAATCTCACACAAATTATCAAGGAACCCACCAGGTACAACCCTAAATCTGTAAACATGGGCACCCTCATAGATATTATCCTGACCAACTTGCCCTCCAAATACCTCTGCTGTTTTCAATCAGGATCTCAGCGATTACTGTCTCATTACCTGCATCCGTTATGGGTTTGCGGTCAAACGACCACCCCTCATCACTGTCAAACGCTCCCTAAAACACTTCTGCAAGCAGGCCTTTCTAATCGACCTGGCCCGGGTATCCTGGAAGGATAATGACCTCATCCCGTCAGTAGGGGATGCCTGGTTGTTCTTTAATTGTAATTTCCTCACCACCTCAGATAAGCATGCCCCTTTCAAAAAATGTAGAACTAAGAACAGATATAGCCCTTGGTTCACTCCAGACCTGACTGCCCTCGACCAGCACAAAAACATAGAATAGTCTCCGCGATATGCAACTTTCAGAGAGTCAGGAACCAATACACACAGTCAGTTAGGAAAGCAAAGGCTAGCTTTTTCAAACAGAAATTTGCATCCTGTAGCTCTAACTCCAAAACGTTTTGGGACACTGTAAAGTCCATGGAGAATAAGAGCACCTCTTCCCAGCTGCCCACTGCACTGAGGCTAGGAAACACTGTCACCACCAATAACTCCACGATAATCGAGAATTTCAAGAAGCAATTCTCTACGGCTGGCCATGCTTTCCTCCTGGCTACCCCAACCCCGGCCAACAGCTCCCCGCAGCTACTTCCCCAAGCCTCCCCATCTTCTCCTTCACCCAAATCCAGATAGCTGATGTTCTGAAAGAGTTGCAAAACCTGGACCCGTACAAATCAGCTGGGCTAGACAATCTGGACCCTCTCTTTCTAAAATTATCCGCCGCCATTGTGGCAACCCCATTACTAGTCTGTTCAACCTCTCTTTAGTATCGTCCAAGATTCCTAAAGATTGGAACGCTTCCGCGGTCATCCCCCTCTTCAAAGGGGCTGACACTCTAGACCCAAACTATTACAGACCTATATCCATCCTGCCCTGCCGTTCTAAAGTCTTCGGAAGTCAAGTTAACAAACAGATCACTGACCATTTTGAATCCCACCGTACCTTCTCTGCTGTGCAATCCACTTTCCGAGGTGGTCACAGGTGCACCTCAGCCACGCTCAAGGTACTAAACGATATCATAACCGCCATCGATAAAAGACAGTACTGTGCAGCTGTCTTCATCAACCTGGCCAAGGCTTTCGACTTTGTCAATCACAGTATTCTGTGACTGACTCGCCTGGTTCACCAACTACTTCTCAGAGTTCAGTGTGTCAAATCGAAGGGCCTGTTGTCCGGACCTCTGGCAGTCTCTATGGAGGTACCACAGGGTTCAATTCTCGGACCGACTCTTTTCTCTATATATACCAACGATGTTGCTCTTGCTGCGTGTGATTCCTTGATCCACCTCTACGCAGATGACACCATTCTGTATACATCTGGCCCTTTGGACACTGTTAACAATCCTCCAAACGAGCTTCAATGCCATACAACACTCCACCCGTGGCCTCCAACTGCTCTTAACTTCTTTGGGCTATGTGGGACGTTAGCCAGCCACCCGTGGCGCACCCTATCAACAGCAGGTGCATTTCAAGAGCGGCAAATTTGAAACCAAATAAATGTCAAAATTCAAGTTTTTCAAACATACAACTATCTGGCACCCTTTGAAAGATAAACATCTCCTTAATCTAACCACGTTTTCCGATTTCAAAAAGGTTTTACGGCGAAAGCATAAAGTTAGGTTATGTTAGGAGAGTACATTGACAATAGCTGTGTGTATTGTATTGTCAATTCAAAGACAGGCGTCACCAAAACCATAAAATCAGCTAAAATTATGCACTAACCTTTGACAATCTCCATCAGATGACACTCCTAGGACATTATGTTAGACAATGCATGCATTTTTAGTTCTATCAAGTTCATATTTATATCTAAAAACAGTGTTTTACTATGGCGTTGATGTTCTGGAAATCGTTTCCCTCCAATACCGGCAGTCAAGTCATCACAACAAAATAATTAATTAATATTAGAAAACATTGGTAAAATATTATATTGTCCTTCAAAGAATTATAGATTTACATCTCTTGAACGCAATGGACTTGCCAGATTTAAAATTAACCTTACTGGGAAATCACACTTTGCAATAATCTGAGCACTGCGCCCAGAAAAATTCACATTGCGATACAGACTAACCGCCATGTTGGAGAGATCTAAAATCGAAAATACTATGTAAATAATCCATTACCTTTGATTCTCTTCATCAGATGTCACTTCCAAAGAATCCCAGGTCCATAACGAATGTAGTTTTGTTCAAAAAAGCTCATCATTTATGTCCAAAAACCTCCGTGTTGTTAGCACATGATCTAAGCCAGCCGGACTTCACTTCACGAACGAACGGAAAAAATGTATTTACGTTCGTTCAAACATGTCAAACGTTGTATCGCATAAATCATTAGGGCCTTTTTTATCCAGAACATGAATAAAATTCAAGGCGGACCATTGGGTTCTCTTTTAAAACGTTTCGGAATGAGAGTACCCACCATCAACTCGTGCGCAAGGTGTCTAATGGGCCATCACCGTTCCAAGGCTCTTCTTCAGTCAGATCTCAGAGTAGAAGACTCAAAACACTTTAAAGGCTGGGGACATCTTGTGGAAGCAATAGGAAGTGCCAAAATATTCCTCAGCCCCTATGTTTTTCAATGGTATAGGCTTAAAGTCAATTCAACACATCAGGTATCCACTTCCTGTCAGAATCTGTCTCAGGGTTTTGCCTGCCAAATGAGTTCTGTTATACACAGACACCATTCAAACAGTTTTAGAAACTTTAGGGTGTTTTCTATCCATATATAATAAGTATATACATATTGTAGTTACTGGGTAGGATTAGTAACCAGATTAAATCGGGTACATTTTTTTATCCAGCCGTGAAAATACTGCCCCCTATACCCTAACAGGTTAAACGCTAGTAAAACTAAATGTATGCTCTTCAACCGATCACTACCCGCCCGTCCAGCATCGCTTCTCTGGACGTTTCTGACTTAGAATATGTGGACAACAAAAAATACCTAGGTGTCTGGCTAGACTGCAAACTCTCCTTCCAGACTAATATTAAGCATCTCCAATCCAAAATTAAATCTAGAATCGGCTTCCTATTTCGCAAACAAAGCCTCTTTCACTCACGCTGCCAAACATACTCTCGTAAAACTGACTATCCTACCGATCCTTGACTTCGGCGATGTCATTTTCAAAATAGCCTCCAACACTCGACTCAGCAAACTGGATGCAGTCTATCACAGTTCCATCCGTTTTGTCACCAAAGCCCCATATACCACCCACCACTGTGACCTGTATGCTCTCATCGGCTGGCCCTCGCTAAATATTCGTCGCCAAACCCACTGGCTCCAGGTCATCTATAAGTCTTTGCTAGGCCGCCTTCACTCACTGGTCACCATAGCAACACCCACCCATAGCACGCGCTCCAGGAGGTATATCTCACTGGTCATCCCCAAAGCCAATACCTACTTTGGCTGCATTTCCTTCCAGTTCTCTGCTGCCAATCACTGGAACGAATTGCAAAAATCAAGTTGGAGACTTATATCTCCCTCACTAACTTTAAGCATCAGCTATCTGAGCAGCTTACCGATCGCTGCAGCTGTACACAGCCCATCTGTAAACTTAACTTTATTGACAACACCCAAATGGATACTGTCATTAACACGGTTCTTCAATAATTACACATAATTCATAATACTGTAGCAAACATTATATTAAGCAGGACATTCAAATGAGCCTTACAATTATAATCCAAAGTAGTGTGAAATGCACTCATAACCAACCTGGAAATGGAGGTTACTCCCCTGAGTTTCCCCATTCACATTCAGAATACATTGTGAAAAACTAAAATCTTTGCTCACCATTTTTGCTCCAGGCAGATATAGTACATCCATAACTTTCGATTTCCTCATTAGCAGGGAGGAGTTTCTGCAATCAAATTGCCCTCGTGCCGCAATTTTAGCAAACACAGAAAGGGGCCTATATTGGAGACCAAAAGTCGTCTGGCACACTGCTTAGGATTTCAACAACATGAATATCTTATTTATAGCCTACAATCATCGATGTTACTACTAATGTGAAAAGAAGTCATTTTAAGACAATTGTCAACTAATTTTAACATTCATTACAGACGTCAATTGTTGTACAAGATCATGGCTACGCTGTTGGCATCACCTTTTAGAATGGATTACCGCTGTTGTGGGCCTTTAATCATCTGTCTGACTTTGTTGTTCACACAGGAGAGATACTTACCTATCGTGGATCCTCTGGGGAGCCTCAACAACCTCGTGATGCTGAAGAGGCAGAGGAGAGTCTCTCCAGATCAGAACACCTCAATAAACACCTGCAGAGATCCACAGTGAAGAGAACTCACTGCTGCTCTGACTGTGGGAAGAGATTCACCTCCCCAGCAGGCATTAAAATTCATCAGAGAACGCACACAGGAGAGAAATCTTATATCTGTGGTCAATGTGGGAAGAGTTTTAGTCAATCTAGCTATCTGACAATGCACCAGAGAACGCACACAGGAGAGAAACCTTATAGCTGTGGTCAATGTGGGAGGAGTTTTACTCAGTCAGGCAGCCTGATATCACACCAGAGAACACACACAGGAGATAAATCTTATAGCTGTGATCAATGTGGGAAGAGTTTTACTACATCTAGCTCTCTGACTCAACACCAGAGAATACACACAGGAGAGAAACCTTATAGCTGTGGTCACTGTGGGAAGAGTTTTGCTGCATCTGGCTCTCTGACTCTACACCAAAGAATACACACAGGAGAGAAACCTTATAGCTGTGGTCAATGTGGGAAGAGTTTTACTATGTCAAGCAACCTGATATCACACCAGAGAATACACACAGGAGAGAAACCTTATAGCTGTGATCAATGTGGGAACAGTTTTACTCAGCTAAGCAACCTGATATCACACCAGAGAACACACACAGGAGAGAAACCTTATAGCTGTGTTCAATGTGGGATGAGTTTTGGTCGATCTGACCATCTGGTATCACACCAGAGAACACACACAGGAGAGAAACCTTATAGCCTTATAGCTGTGAACATTCTCCGATAAGACATCTGATCAAACACCAGAAAATACATGAAGGGGTTGTTACATGATATCAATGATATGTCACAATGTAGAATGTTTTAACATTGTAGTAGGAATATTTTAATAGTGTCACAATGTAGAACCCTAAACGTTTGCCCCCTGTTCTATTGATTTCAGCATGAAATGGATATCAGCCTCATGGAAAAATACAAGCTCTGAATTGAAAGAGTACTATTTATGAGATTTAACAAAAAAGAGTTGTGTTACACACGTTGGTGACGCACTTGAATCAAAATGTATCTAGCTGTTTTCTATAAATTGTCCTCTAACCAGTGATGTACACATTATTCCCAGATTCCGTGTGGTTTTTGAGCTGTTAGTTTTAACAGGACGTGCAACCTCATCTCCCTCCTCTCGCACAAATGATTTTAGCATGATATCGAAGAGTTATGACATAAGTGTTGCGTTCCTTTGTTTAGCGACCCCTAAATTTAAATGCATCACTCCGAAATGTAGCTGACTGACTTCCGTAGGTTGTCCTCTAACCAGTGAGGTAAAATATATCTCCATTTCCATGTGTTTTTTGTTTTGTTGTGTTAGTTTGAAGAGCAGATTCAACCTGGTTTCCCCCCAAATCGATATAAGATTTGTGTTTTGCGTTTAGCCAGTGCGTTGCCATGGATCTTTATTTATTTTGACTGGATGTTTTTCTGTATTGGAGATGAATTTTGTTTGTGCTCGTTCCAAGGGGACGAGAGTTCTAGAAGCTAGTGAGTTTTAGGAAGACTTGAGTTCTAGAAGCTAGTGAGTTTTAGGATTCTATAGAAAGAAAAAGGAGAAAAATAATACTATTGTATAATATTATTATTTAGAAATACGTGTTTTTTTCTTGTTTTTAATTGTTGATAGCCAGTGATTATATTGTAGAAGGTGAAGCAATGTAGTTCATTAAAATGTGAAATGGAAGTTGTTTTCTGTTGGTGGTGAGCAAACTTGTCCAACAAAAATATAGGATATGTTTGTCTTAAGGGGGAAGGTGTTAGAGGCTTTGGTTTTTCCATTTATGTTTTGAGGTTGGACTTTAGCTCGTTAGCCCGTCTAGCTCGTTAGCCCGTCTAGCTCGTTAGCCCGTCTAGCTCGTTAGCAGGTCTAGCTCGTTAGCACGTAGGACGCACTGATTGGTGTCACCTCGTTAGTCAGTATGTGTTACACCTGTGCTGGCTTGTCCATCTCGTTAGTGGGAAGGTGTTTCACCTGAGCTGGTCCAGGTTCTATTTAAGAGTGTCTGGCCCAGTGCTCCAGTTGTCTTGATAGATGTGGTGAGTCAACACCTTTAGTTGCTCCACCTTTTTGGTTTGCTTCCTGTCTTTAAGTTTGGTGTGGGTTTTTCTTTTGTTTGCCTCTTCTTGGGCAGATTTAGTGGGTCTCATGGTGGGTGTCTTTTAGGTCCCAGTTGTTGTTACTAGTCAACTTCCAGTGGACACTGAGAGCAAAACTGCAAGATTATGTTATAATACTTTTATTGCCTCAAATGGTTGTTTTATGCAACAGAATAGAGGGTTCTTAGAACTATTGTGTCTGTGTGTTCTACTGAGGATGGGCCTCTGGGAGAAAACACTGACAGGAGATTTACAATGTCTTTTGGGTGATAAAACCTAAAGAGACCGCATTCCAGAGCATGAGTTAATGTTTCTGTTCTATATGGTACCAGGGAGAGATGACCCCAGGTCCAGACCCTGGTCTCTACACAAAGAGTACTGTTTTTACAGCAGATACTGTCGGCCGAGGATTATAAGTATCTTTCATACAAATCTTAACCTTGTGACCCGTTCTATAAATCTGTTGTTGGTCATGTAGGTTGAAAGGGGTGTATCTTGGCTGTAAAAGACCTTTGTACTTTTGTCTCGTGGCTCTCAACGAATCATCTGGGGGTGATTCATCTCTCAACGAATCATCTGGGGGTGATTCATCTCTCAACGAATCATCTGGGGGTGATTCGTCGACCAGCCATCATTATCATAGGGCACCCAATTGATTGACTTTATGTGTTGTATTGACCTGCTCCCTTATAAGTGAATAAAGATTTAGTTTAAGAATAACTCTGACTTGTGTGATAAGTTTGTCTCATTTGATATTAACCACCACATTTGGCGATGGGGATGTGAATCTTGACTTGGTGACCGCTCCTGGTGACCTGGGTAAATGGTGCACCAGGGATCCCTCTAACTTGGGATCTCAGGGAGACCACACTGCGGGAACGGAGCAGATGGACCCTCCTTTGATCTGAGAGGCAGCGAGCCGAGTGGATACCATCAGAATAGTATATATAGTGGATACCATCAGTATAGTATATATAGTGGATACCATCAGTATAGTATATATAGTGGATACCATCAGTATAGTATATATAGTGGATACCATCAGTATAGTATATATAGTGGATACCATCAGTATAGTATATATAGTGGATACCATCAGTATAGTGTATATAGTGGATACCATCAGTATAGTGTATATAGTGGATACCATCAGTATAGTGTATATAGTGGATACCATCAGTATAGTATATATTGGATACCATCATATAGTGGGATACCATCAGTATAGTATATATAGTGGATACCATCAGTATAGTATATATAGTGGATACCATCAGTATAGTATATATAGTGGATACCATCAGTATAGTATATATAGTGGATACCATCAGTATATATAGTGGATACCATCAGTATAGTATATATAGTGGATACCATCAGTATAGTATATATAGTGGATACCATCAGTATAGTATATATAGTGGATACCATCAGTATAGGTATATATAGTGGATACCATCAGTATAGTATATATAGTGGATACCATCAGTATAGTATATATAGTGGATACCATCAGTATAGTGTATATAGTGGATACCATCAGTATAGTATATATAGTGGATACCATCAGTATAGTATATAGTGGATACCATCATAAGTATATATAGTGGATACCATCAGTATAGTATATATAGTGGATACCATCAGGATAGTATATAGTGGATACCATCAGTATAGTATATATAGTGGATACCATCAGTATAGTATATATAGTGGATACCATCAGAATAAGTATATATAGTGGATACCATCAGTATAGTATATATAGTGGATACCATCAGTATAGTATATATAGTGGATACCATCAGTATAGTATATATAGTGGATACCATCAGTATAGTATATATAGTGGAAACCATCAGTATAGTATATATAGTGGATACCATCAGTATAGCATATATAGTGGATACCATCAGTATAGTATATATAGTGGATACCATCAGTATAGTATATATAGTGGATACCATCAGTATAGTATATATAGTGGATACCATCAGTATAGTATATATAGTGGATACCATCAGTAGAGTATAGTAGTGGATACCATCAGTATAGGTAATATAGTGGATACATCAGTATAGGTATATATAGTGGATACCTCAGTATAGTATATATAGTGGATACCATCAGTATAGTATATATAGTGATACCATCAGTATAGTATATATAGTGGATACCATCAGTATAGTATATATAGGGGATACCATCAGTATAGTATATATAGTGGATACCATCAGTATATTATAGTGACAATCAGTATAGTATAGATGTGGATACCATCAGTAGAGTATAGTATAGTGGATACCATCAGTATAGTAGATTAGTGGATACCATCAGTATAGTATATATAGTGGATACCATCAGTATAGTATATAGTGGATCCATCAGTATAGTATATATAGTGGATACCATCAGTATAGTATATATAGTGGATACCATCAGTATAGTAATATATAGTGGATACCATCAGTATAGTGAATATAAGTGGATACCATCAGTATAGTAGTATATAGTGGATACCATCAGTATAGTATATATATGGATACCATCAGTATAGTATATATAGTGGATACCATCAGTATAGTATTAATATAGTGGATAACCATCAGTATAGTATATATAGTGGATACCATCAGTATAGTATATATAGTGGATACCATCAGTATAGTATATATAGTGGATACCAGCAGTATAGTATATATAGTGGATACCATCAGTATAGTATATATAGTGGAGACCATCATATAGTATATATAGTGGATACCATCAGTATAGTATAGATAGTGATACCATCATTATAGTATATATAGTGGATCCATCAGTATAGTATATATAGTGATACCATCAGTATAGTATATATAGTGGATACCATCAGTATAGTAATATAGTGGATACCATCAGTATAGTATATATAGTGGATACCATCATATAGTATATATAGTGATACCATCAGTATAGTATTATAGTGGTACCATCAGTATAGTTATATATAGTGGATTACCATCAGTATAGTATATATAGTGGATACCATCAGTATAGTATATATATGGATCCATCATATAGTATATATAGTGGATACCATCAGTATAGTATATATAGTGGATACCATCAGTATAGTATATATAGTGGATACCATCAGTAGAGTATATATAGTGGATACCATCAGTATAGTATATGAGGTGGAATACCATCAGTAGAGTATATATAGTGGATACCATCAGATAGGTATATATAGTGGATACCATCAGTAAGTATATATAGTGGATACCATCAGTATAGTATATATAGTGGATACCATACAGTATAGTATATATAGTGGATACCATCAGTATAGTATATATAGTGGATACCATCGTATAGTAATGTGTATATAGTGGATGGATACCATCAGTATAGTATATATAGTGGATACCATCAGTATAGTATATATAGTGGATACCATCAGTATATACTGATATCAGTATAGTATATAGTGGATACCATCAGTATAGTATATATAGTGGATACCATCAGTATAGTATATATAGTGGATACCATCAGTATAGTATATATAGTGGATACCATCAGTATAGTATATATAGTGGATACCATCAGTATAGTATATATAGTGGATACCATCAGTATAGTATATATAGTGGATACCATCAGTATAGTATATATAGTGGATACCATCAGTATAGTATATATAGTGGATACCATCAGTATAGTATATATAGTGGATACCATCAGTATAGTATATATAGTGGATACCATCAGTATAGTATATATAGTGGATACCATCAGTATAGTATATATAGTGGATACCATCAGTATAGTATATATAGTGGATACCATCAGTATAGTATATATAGTGGATACCATCAGTATAGTATATATAGTGGATACCATCAGTATAGTATATATAGTGGATACCATCAGTATAGTATATATAGTGGATACCATCAGTATAGTATATATAGTGGATACCATCAGTATAGTATATATAGTGGATACCATCAGTATAGTATATATAGTGGATACCATCAGTATAGTATATATAGTGGATACCATCAGTATAGTATATATAGTGGATACCATCAGTATAGTATAATAGTGGATACCATCAGTATAGTATATATAGTGGATACCATCAGTATAGTATATAGTGGATACCATCAGTATAGTATATATAGTGGATACCATCAGTATAGTATATATAGTGGATACCATCAGTATAGTATATATAGTGGATACCATCAGTATAGTATATATAGTGGATACCATCATATAGTATATATAGTGGATACATCAGTATAGTATATATAGTGGATACCATCAGTATAGTATATATAGTGGATACCATCAGTATAGTATATATAGTGGATACCATCAGTATAGTATATAGTGGATACCATCAGTATGGTATATATAGTGGGATACCATCATATAGTATATATAGTGGATACCATCAGTATAGTAATATATAGTGGATACCATCATATAGTATATATAGTGGATACCATCAGTATAGTATATATAGTGGATACCATCAGTATAGGATATATAGTGGATACCATCATTATAGTATATATAGTGGATACCATCAGTAATGGTATATATAGTGGATACCATCATATAGGTATATATAGTGGATACCATCAGATAGTAATATATAGTGGATACCATCAGTATAGTAATATATAGTGGATACCATCATATAGTATATATAGTGGGATACATCAGTATAGTATATTATAAGTGGATACCATCAGTATAGTATATATAGTGGATACCATCAGTATAGTATATATAGTGGATACCATCAGTATAGTATATATAGTGGATACCATCAGTATAGTATATATAGTGGATACCATCAGTATAGTATATATAGTGGATACCATCATATAGTATATATAGTGGATACCATCATTATAGTATATATAGTGGATCATCATAGTGGATACCATCAGTAGAGTATATATAGTGGATACCATCAGTATAGTATATAGTGGATACCATCAGTATATGTATATAGTGGATACCATCAGTATAGTATATATAGTGGATACCATCAGTATGGTATATATAGTGGATACCATCAGTATGGTATATATAGTGGATACCATCAGAATAGTATATATAGTGGATACCATCAGTATAGTATATATAGTGGATACCATCAGTATAGTATATATAGTGGATACCATCAGTATAGTATATATAGTGGATACCATCAGTATAGTATTATAGTGAAACCATCAGTATAGTATATATAGTGGATACCATCAGTATAGTATATATAGTGGATACCATCAGTATAGTATATATAGTGGATACCATCAGTATAGTATATATAGTGGATACCATCAGTATAGTATATATAGTGGATACCAGTATAGTATATATAGTGGATACCATCAGTATAGTATATATAGTGGATACCATCAGTATATAATATAGTGGATACCATCAGTATAGTATATATAGTGGATACCATCAGTATAGTATATATAGTGGATACCATCAGTATAGTAGTATATAGTGGATACCATCAGTATAGTATATATAGTGGATACCATCAGTATAGTATATATAGTGGATACCATCATATAGTATATATAGTGGATACCATCAGTATAGTATATTAGTGGATACCATCAGTATAGTATATAGTGGATACCATCAGTATAGTATATATAGTGGATACCATCAGTATAGTATATATAGTGGATACCATCAGTATAGTAATATATAGTGGATACCATCAGTATAGTATATATAGTGGATACCATCAGTATAGTATATATAGTGGATACCATCAGTATAGTATATATAGTGGATACCATCAGTATAGTATATATAGTGGATACCATCAGTATAGTATATATAGTGGATACCATCAGTTCTAGTGGGATACTCATAGTATATAGTGGATACCATCAGTATTATATATAGTGGATACCATCAGTATAGTTATATAGTGGATACCATCAGTATAGTATACCATCAGTAGGATTATAGTGGATACCATCAGTATAGTATATATATTGATACCATCAGTATAGTATATATAGTGGATACCATCAGTATAGTATATATAGTGGATACCATCAGTATAGTATATATAGTGGATACCATCAGTATAGTATATATAGTGGATACCATCAGTATAGTATATATAGTGGATACCATCAGTATAGTATATATAGTGGATACCATCAGTATAGTGATATATATGGATACCATCAGTATAGTATATATAGTGGATACCATCAGTATAGTATATATAGTGGATACCATCAGTATAGTATATATAGTGGATACCATCAGTATAGTATATATAGTGGATACCAGCAGTATAGTATATATAGTGGATACCATCAGTATAGTATATATAGTGGATACCATCAGTATAGTATATATAGTGGATACCATCAGTATGGTATATATAGTGGATACCATCAGTATAGTATATATAGTGGATACCATCAGTATAGTATATATAGTGGATACCATCAGTATAGTATATATAGTGGATACCATCAGTATAGTATATAGTGGATACCATCAGTATAGTATATAGTGGATACCATCAGTATAGGTATATATAGTGGATACCATCAGTAGAGTATTAGAATAGTGGATACCATCAGTATAGTATATATAGTGGATACCATCAGTATAGTATATATAGTGGATACCATCAGTATAGTATATATAGTGGATACCATCAGTATAGTATATATAGTGGATACCATCAGTATAGTATATATAGTGGATACCATCAGTATAGTATATATAGTGGATACCATCAGTATAGTATATATAGTGGATACCATCAGTATAGTATATATAGTGGATACCATCAGTATAGTATATATAGTGGATACCATCAGTATAGTATATATAGTGGATACCATCAGTATAGTATATATAGTGGATACCATCAGTATAGTATATATAGTGGATACCATCAGTATAGTATATATAGTGGATACCATCAGTATAGTATATATAGTGGATACCATCAGTATAGTATATATAGTGGATACCATCAGTATAGTATATATAGTGGATACCATCAGTATAGTATATATAGTGGATACCATCAGTATAGTATATATAGTGGATACCATCAGTATAGTATATATAGTGGATACCATCAGTATAGTATATATAGTGGATACCATCAGTATAGTATATATAGTGGATACCATCAGTATAGTATATATAGTGGATACCATCAGTATAGTATATATAGTGGATACCATCAGTATAGTATATATAGTGGATACCATCAGTATAGTATATATAGTGGATACCATCAGTATAGTATATATAGTGGATACCATCAGTATAGTATATATAGTGGATACCATCAGTATAGTATATATAGTGGATACCATCAGTATAGTATATATAGTGGATACCATCAGTATAGTATATATAGTGGATACCATCAGTATAGTATATATAGTGGATACCATCAGTATAGTATATATAGTGGATACCATCAGTATAGTATATATAGTGGATACCATCAGTATAGTATATATAGTGGATACCATCAGTATAGTATATATAGTGGATACCATCAGTATAGTATATATAGTGGATACCATCAGTATAGTATATATAGTGGATACCATCAGTATAGTATATATAGTGGATACCATCAGTATAGTATATATAGTGGATACCATCAGTATAGTATATATAGTGGATACCATCAGTATAGTATATATAGTGGATACCATCAGTATAGTATATATAGTGGATACCATCAGTATAGTATATATAGTGGATACCATCAGTATAGTATATAGTGGATACCATCAGTATAGTATATATAGTGGATACCATCAGTATAGTATATAGTGGATACCATCAGTATAGTATATATATAGTGGATACCATCAGTATAGTATATATAGTGGATACCATCAGTATAGTATATATAGTGGATACCATCAGTATAGTATATATAGTGGATACCATCAGTATAGTATATATAGTGGATACCATCAGTATAGTATATATAGTGGATACCATCAGTATAGTATATATAGTGGATACCATCAGTATAGTATATATAGTGGATACCATCAGTATAGTAGTATATAGTGGATACCATCAGTATAGTATATAGTGGATACCATCAGTATAGGTATATAGTGGATACCATCAGTATAGTATATATAGTGGATACCATCAGTATAGTATATATAGTGGATACCATCAGTATAGTATATATAGTGGATACCATCAGTATAGTATATATAGTGGATACCATCAGTATAGTATATATAGTGGATACCATCAGTATAGTATATATAGTGGATACCATCAGTATAGTATATATAGTGGATACCATCAGTATAGTATATATAGTGGATACCATCAGTATAGTATATATAGTGGATACCATCAGTATAGTATATATAGTGGATACCATCAGTATAGTATATATAGTGGATACCATCAGTATAGTATATATAGTGGATACCATCAGTATAGTATATATAGTGGATACCATCAGTATAGTATATATATAGTGGATACCATCAGTATAGTATATAGTGGATTACCATCAGTATAGTATATATAGTGAGATACCATTCAGTATTAGTATATATAGTGGATACAATCAGTATGGTTATATATAGTGGATGACGCCATCAGCTATAGATATTATAGTGGATTACCATCAGTATAGTATATATAGTGGATACCATCAGTTATAGATATATTAGTGGATACCATCAGTATAGTATATATAGTGGTACCATCAGTATAGTATATATAGTGGATACCATCAGTATAGGTATATAAGTGGATAACATTCAGTATAGGCTATTATAGGGATACCATCAGTATAGTATATATAGTGGATACCATCAGTATAGTAATATAAGTGGATACCACATACAGTTATAGTATATATAGTGGATACCATCAGTTTTATAGTATATATAGTGATACCATCAGTATAGTGGATACCAATATGTGGATACATCAGTATAGGTATATTATAGTGGATACCATCAGTATAGTTATATATAGTGGATACCATCAGTTATAGTATATATAGTGGATACCATCCAGTATAGGTATATATATGGATACCATCAGTATAGTGTATAGGGATAATAGTATATAGTGGATACCATCAGTATAGTATATATAGTGGATACCATCAGTATAGGTATATAGTGGATACCATCAGTATAGTATATATAGTGGATACCATCAGTATAGTATATATAGTGGATACCATCAGTATAGTATATATAGTGGATACCATCAGTATAGTATATATAGTGGATACTATCAGTATAGTATATATAGTGGATACCCATCAGTATAGTATATATAGTGGGATACCATCAGTATAGTATATATAGTGGATACCATCAGTATAGTATATATAGTGGATACCATCAGTATAGTGTATATAGTGGATACCATCAGTATAGTATATATAGTGGATACCATCAGTATAGTATATATAGTGGATACCATCAGTATAGTATATATAGTGGATACCATCAGTATAGTATATATAGTGGCTACCATCAGTATAGTATATATAGTGGATACCATCAGTATAGTATATATAGTGGATACCATCAGTATAGTATATATAGTGGATACCATCAGTATAGTATATATAGTGGATACCATCAGTATAGTATATATAGTGGATACCATCAGTATAGTATATATAGTGGATACCATCAGTGGATACCATCAGTATAGTATATATAGTGGATACCATCAGTATAGTATATATAGTGGATACCATCAGTATAGTATATATAGTGGATACCATCAGTATAGTATATATAGTGGATACCATCAGTATAGTGTATATAGTGGATACCATCAGTATAGTATATATAGTGGATACCATCAGTATAGTATATATAGTGGATACCATCAGTATAGTATATATAGTGGATACCATCAGTATAGTATATATAGTGGATACCATCAGTATAGTATATATAGTGGATACCATCAGTATAGTATATATAGTGGATACCATCAGTCTAGTGTATATAGTGGATTACCAATCAGTATAGTATATATAGTGGATACCATCAGTATAGTATATATAGTGGATACCATCAGTATAGTATATATAGTGGATACCATCAGTATAGTATATATAGTGGATACCATCAGTATAGTATATATAGTGGATACCATCAGTATAGTATATATAGTGGATACCATCAGTATAGTATATATAGTGGATACCATCAGTATAGTATATATAGTGGATACCATCAGTATAGTATATATAGTGGATACCATCAGTATAGTATATATAGTGGATACCATCAGTATAGTATATATAGTGGATACCATCAGTATAGTATATATAGTGGATACCATCAGTATAGTATATATAGTGGATACCATCAGTATAGTATATATAGTGGATACCATCAGTATAGTATATATAGTGGATACCATCAGTATAGTATATATAGTGGATACCATCCGTATAGTATATATAGTGGATACCATCAGTATAGTATATATAGTGGATACCATCAGTATAGTATATATAGTGGATACCATCAGTATAGTATATAGTGGTACCACAGTATAGTATATAGTGGATACCATCAGTATAGTAGTATATAGTGGATACCATCAGTATAGTATATATAGTGGATACCATCAGTATAGTATATATAGTGGATACCTCAGTATAGTATATATAGTGGATACCATCAGTATAGTATATATAGTGGATACCATCAGTATAGTATATATAGTGGATACCATCAGTATAGTATATATAGTGGATACCATCAGTATAGTATATATAGTGGATACCATCAGTATAGTATATATAGTGGATACCATCAGTATAGTATATATAGTGGATACCATCAGTATAGTATATATAGTGGATACCATCAGTATAGTATATATAGTGGATACCATCAGTATAGTATATATAGTGGATACCATCAGTATAGTATATATCGTGGATACCATCAGTATAGTATATATAGTGGATACCATCAGTATAGTATATATAGTGGATACCATCAGTATAGTACCATAGTATATAGTGGATACCATCAGTATAGTATATATAGTGGATACCATCAGTATAGTATATATAGTGGATACCATCAGTATAGTATATATAGTGGATACCATCAGTATAGTATATATAGTGGATACCATCAGTATAGTATATATAGTGGATACCATCAGTATAGTGTATATAGTGGATACCATCAGTATAGTATATATAGTGGATACCATCAGTATAGTATATATAGTGGATACCATCAGTTATAGTATATATAGTGGATACCATCAGTATAGTATATATAGTGGATACCATCAGTATAGTATATATAGTGGATACCATCAGTATAGTATAATAGTGGGATACCATCAGTATAGTAATAAGTGGATACCATCACAGTTTATAGTATATTTATAGTGGATACCATCAGTATAGTATTATATAGTTGGCTACCATTCAGTAATGTTATATATTGGATCCATCAGTAGGATACCATCAGTATAGTAATATAGTGGATACCATCAGTATAGTACTATATAGTGGATTTACCATCAGTATAGTATATATAGTGGATTACCATCAGTATAGTATATATAGTGGATTACCATCAGTATAGTAATAGATAGTGGATACCATCAGTATAGTATATATAGTGGATCTCCTCAGTATAGTTATATATAAGTGGATACCATCAGTATAGTATATATAATGGATACCATCAGTATAGTCTATATAGTGGATACCATCAGTATAGTTATATTAGTGGATTACCATCAGTATAGTTGTATATAGTGGATACCATGCAGTTATAAGTATATATAGTGGAACCATCAGTTATAGTATATATTAGTGGTACCATCAGTATAGTAATCTTAGGTGGATACCCACTCAGAATTAGTGTATATAGTGGATACCATCAGTATAGTGTATATAGTGGATACCGATCAGTTATAGTGTATATAGTGGGATACCATCCAGTATAGTGTATATAGTGGATACCATCAGTATAGTATATATAGTGGATACCATCAGTATAGTATATATAGTGGATACCATCAGTATAGTATATATAGTGGATACCATCAGTATAGTATATATAGTGGATACCATCAGTATAGTATATATAGTGGATACCATCAGTATAGTATATATAGTGGATACCATCAGTATAGTATATATAGTGGATACCATCAGTATAGTATATATAGTGGATACCATCAGTATAGTATATATAGTGGATACCATCAGTATAGTGTATATAGTGGATACCATCAGTATAGTGTATATAGTGGATACCATCAGTATAGTGTATATAGTGGATACCATCAGTATAGTGTATATAGTGGATACCATCAGTATAGTATATATAGTGGATACCATCAGTATAGTATATATAGTGGATACCATCAGTATAGTATATAGTGGATACCATCAGTATAGTATATATAGTGGATACCATCAGTATAGTATATATAGTGGATACCATCAGTATAGTATATATAGTGGATACCATCAGTATAGTATATATAGTGGATACCATCAGTATAGTATATATAGTGGATACCATCAGTATAGTATATATAGTGGATACCATCAGTATAGTGTATATAGTGGATACCACATCTCCAACGTAGTTTAAAAAAAAAAGAAAGAGGTGAAACAAAGTGGAGTTTTTAGAAAATCCTCGTAGGCTCTGAGTGTGTATTCCTGTGTGGAGGTGTAAACAGGGCCCAGTCAGTAGGCTCTGAGTGTGTATTCCTGTGTGGAGGTGTAAACAGGGCCCAGTCAGGAGGCTCTGAGTGTGTATTCCTGTGTGGAGGTGTAAACAGGGCCCAGTCAGTAGGCTCTGAGTGTGTATTCCTGTGTGGAGGTGTAAACAGGGCCCAGTCAGGAGGCTCTGAGTGTGTATTCCTGTGTGAGGGGGCACCTTGGAGGCGTAAACAGGGCCGAGTCAGTGGAGGATGATCTGAGAGTCAGTCGACTCAGACACCTATCATTGGTCGGTTGCGGGCGACCTAGAGCCATCCTGACACTGAATTGATCACAGTGGGGATTGGTCTGTAGGGGTGAGGGGCCAGGGTGACTGTGGGTTCTGTGTGCAACACGGTACCTGGTTAAACTCTATTGGAAGAAGGACCTCATTCTGAAAAGTGTCTGTGTGACTCTCAGAAGTGGTGAATTCCAATGATTTTAAACGTGCTGCCAGGTATGCCCTGGGTTCGGTCATTTCGCGTTAAATATCTAGAATCTGTGTGAACGAGATGACAACTAGAATCTGTGTGAACGTGATGACAACTAGAATCTGTGTGAACTAGATGACAACTAGAATCTGTGTGAACTAGATGACAACTAGAATCTGTGTTTACTAGTTAAGACCATTTATGATATAGTACAAGATAGTAAGGTGCACCTGTAATTATTTTAAACCTGTAATTATTTTAAACCTGGACCCCATTTCATATTTTCTGATATGAGAGTTGTGTGACAGTGATATGAGAGTTGTGTGACTGTGGTATGAGAGTTGTGTGACTGAGTCATAATCTGATGTTTGGATAGTAACAGAGATCTATAGTTCCTCCTAGAGATCTATAGTTCCTCCTAGAGATCTATAGTTCCTCCTAGAGATCTATAGTTCCTCCTAGAGATCTATAGTTCCTCCTAGAGATCTATGAGATCTATAGTTCCTCCTAGAGATCTATAGTTCCTCACAGAGATCTATAGTTCCTCCTAGAGATCTATAGTTCATCCTAGAGATCTATAGTTCCTCCTAGAGGTCTATAGTTCCTCCTAGAGATCTATAGTTCCTCCTAGAGATCTATAGTTCCTCCTAGAGATCTATAGTTCCTCCTAGAGATCTATAGTTCCTCCTAGAGATCTATAGTTCCTCACAGAGATCTATAGTTCCTCCTAGAGATCAATAGTTCCTCATAGAGATCTATAGTTCCTCATAGAGATCTATAGTTCCTCCTAGAGATCTATAGTTCCTCCTAGAGATCTATAGTTCCTCCTAGAGATCTATAGTTCCTCCTAGAGATCTATAGTTCCTCCTAGAGATCTATAGTTCCTTTAGAGATCTGTAGTTCCTCATAGAGATCTATAGTTCCTCCTAGAGATCTATAGTTCCTCCTAGAGATCTATAGTTCCTCCTAGAGATCTATAGTTCCTCCTAGAGATCTATAGTTCCTCCTAGAGATCTATAGTTCCTCCTAGAGATCTGTAGTTCCTCCTAGAGATCTGTAGTTCCTCACAGAGATCTATAGTTCCTCACAGAGATCTATAGTTCCTCATAGAGATAGATCTATAGTTCCTCATAGAGATCTATAGTTCCTCCTAGAGATCTATAGTTCCTCATAGAGATCTATAGTTCCTCCTAGAGATCTATAGTTCCTCCTAGAGATAGATCTATAGTTCCTCCTAGAGATCTATAGTTCCTCCTAGAGATCTATAGTTCCTCCTAGAGATCTATAGTTCCTCACAGAGATCTATAGTTCCTCCTAGAGATCTATAGTTCCTCCTAGAGATCTATAGTTCCTCCTAGAGATCTATAGTTCCTCCTAGAGATCTATAGTTCCTCCTAGAGATCTATAGTTCCTCATAGAGATCTATAGTTCCTCCTAGAGATCTATAGTTCCTCCTAGAGACCTATAGTTCCACCTAGAGATCTATAGTTCCTCCTAGAGGTCTATAGTTCCTCCTAGAGGTCTATAGTTCCTCCTAGAGATCTATAGTTCCTCCTAGAGATCTATAGTTCCTCCTAGAGATCTATAGTTCCTCATATAGAAATATGCTTAATCAGATGATTGACATGTGGATAATAAGCTTTGATATAACGTTATCTTGGGGTTCCGTTCCTTCACTGCCCATCATAGAAGATCACGGGGTGGTATTGAGAGGGGGATGATATTTTAGAAAGCAGCGGAAGGTCTATAGTTCCTGGGAGGCTTGATTTTGCCGTGGTCTCTGGGAGGTTAGAGAACCGTTGAGGATCCCATGGTCATTGTCCGGGAAACAAACGTATATTTTTTGGTTCCGTTGTGAGTATGTTTGGAGAGCTGCTTCGTAGCTGTGGAGAGTCCTTGAAAAAGCAAATGGAATGGTTGTCGTGAGTACCTAAGAATGTCTTATGTTTTCTATGGATTCTGTGAATATATGAAAATATGATGAATTGTATGTGTGTATAATGATTAGGAGAGATTTGATGAAGTAATACTGGGAATATAATTAGATATAATTTAAACAACCCATATATAGACGAACGTAGGCTTTGAGTTGGTATTTTTAATGGATCATTTGATAAAGATGAGTTTTAAGCATTATTAAACTGTCTATAAAGTCTGGGCAGTTGTCTCAGAAACTGGAGTGAATCACAGGTAAACTAACAACATTGTAGACTTGATGCTAAATACAGATTTTTCAGCTTTAGTGTGTATATCGTATCCACTTAGTTATGTTAAGAAGTTTGCCATCTTTATGACCGGCCCTGGTAACTTCACCCCAACTTCTCTGATCCCCAGAACACAGTAACTTAACAACATAAGGGTTTTTCTGACATTTTTGGGAAATTGAAGGGAAAATAAAAATCCAGCCGTAGCAGAGCCCCAAGACCCATGGGGACGTCCTCGAGGGCCTGGATGTTCTCCCCATCAAAGGCCAGCGGGATTTCACTCTCATGGGGACGTCCTCTAGAGCGTGGATGTTCTCCCCATCAAAGGCCAGCGGGATTTCACTCTCATGGTGACGTCCTCGAGGGCCTGGATGTTCTCCCCATCAAAGGCCAGCGGGATTTCACTCTCATGGTGACGTCCTCGAGGGCCTGGATGTTCTGCCCATCAAAGGCCAGTGGGATTTCACTCTCATGGTGAAATGGATTTCCACCGATGTGCAGTAAAGGAGTGAAGAGCGGTGAAATCTGTGTCAACAAAAGTAAGAAAAGATTAATACACAAACAATTAACAAAGAACATAACAAATGTTCAGCTGTAGTTTTATATAAGCATGCACACCTATGTTTATGAAGAAACAGATGATTGGTGCATAGACATACCTTGTCATGGACATAAAGTCCACTCGGGTCCTCATTGAAGAGGTAGGGCAAGAGCAGAATCGCTGCTGTGGTCTCCAGTCCTAGTAAAGTAAAGCAATGTCCTTACTACACTTGCTAATTTTATTACAAAATACATTAGAGAAAAGGAAGGAATAAGAGCAAATCCCTCTTCTGTATTGTCCTTCAGGGACTGTCAAAATAGCAGGATGATGTCCTCACCCCTGCCTCGCCTCTCTACCTCTAATAGTCCTTGAATTATCTTTTTGTCTATATCCATTCCATGGACCTGATTCATTTCTGAGAAGATCTGAAAAGATAATTTGCACACATTTGTACGCTAATAGATTTCAGTTTGTATTGACTGCTATGTAGGTTAAATGTACACTTCAAATGCAGCTGTCCTACAACATATCTGTACCTTCTTGAAAATGTGTCAAAGTCTAACAAGCATTAATATATATATATATATCTATATATATATATACTTTGTAATTTGTAAGTCGCTCTGGATAAGAGCGTCTGCTAAATGACGTAAATGTAAATGTACTACATCAATATTTAAAGATAAATGGCATTGACATACAATGGAATGTAAAATAGATGAACATATTGGAGAAAGCACTAGCCAATACAGTAATCCCATACAGTAACAGTACTGCCATACAGGCCTAATATCACGTTTCAAGATATCTTTGTACACAAATTGTTCAATATTTTATCAGGCTGACTTGAAAGATTAATCACAACATTTTGCTGCGTGGCAATACTGTGTTTGGATTCTGAAGGGCATTTATACAAAAGAGGTAGTCTAGACACTGTATTAATACCATTATGCATTTGAATCCCATCTACAGCTACCATCTAAGATATTAATTTCCCTCCACAAGGGGGCGGACATGTAACGTTTCCAAAATGGGATAGTATTGTCCATGTAACGTTTCCTAAATGGGATAGTATTGTACATGTAACGTTTCCAAAATGGGATAGTATTGTCCATGTAACGTTTCCAAAATGGGATAGTATTGTCCATGTAACGTTTCCTAAATGGGATAGTATTGTACATGTAACGTTTCCAAAATGGGATAGTATTGTACATGTAACGTTTCCAAAATGGGTTAGTATTGTACATGTAACGTTTCTAAAATGGGATAGTATTGTACATGTAACGTCTCCAAAATGGGATAGTATTGTACATGTAACGTTTCCAAAATGGGATAGTATTGTACATGTAACGTTTCCTAAATGGGATAGTATTGTACATGTAACGTTATGCCCCCTTGTGAGTTAATAGTATTGCATGCTGTAGCAGGCTATATAAAGAGGAAGACCTCTATTGACGATTCAGTTCGTTGTAACATCTCGTCTGGACAGGTCACCGTCCTTAGTTAGTTAGTTAGTTAGTTAGCTGGTTAGTTAGTTAGTTAGTTAGTTAGTTAACGAAGCTAACGTTAGCTAGTTCATTATCGCAAAAGTGAGAACTGCTCTAGATTGGAAACTTACGTTAACGAGTTTAAAGCCATATTGTCTTTATGGAAACGATATAAAATATATGGGAAAGAATATAGTTGAGGGAATAATCCAAACCTAGTTGTGCCTAGTTAGGACATAACGTTAGCTAGCTAGCTAACGGTACTGTACTGTAGCTCATACAACGCCGACGGTCAAACCCGGCTTTCTAATATTTACGTTCATTAACTATAGTAACGTTATGGAAGATATTCACAGAAAACCATCATTGTCTTCGTTATTCATTATTAGTATGTTATATTATTATAATAAATTATTTCGAGACATATTCAGAGCCAAACATCAACCCAACTTAACCTTTTTAACTGTTGTCGCATCCAAACTTGTCACCATCGTTTTCAGTTGTAATTGCGAAGTTCCCGGAAGAAGTCCAGCAACAACGGAGGTTCCTCGATGAACCCGCCTTCTAACAAGTTCTTTGAAGAACCTTTTGGGGCTGTTTTTCATTGACCAAGAACCCTACGGTTCTTAGGGGATCTGAGAACAACTCCAGTTGAACCCATCAGTTTTAGAGTGTAGTCGGCTCTATTTACTCTCAGATTCAAACATGATGATTAGCATCAACGATCAAGTCAGCTGCTGCTGCTCCAATACAGTATGAGGTGAGACGGTGAACTGATGTTGAACCGGGCAGTCAGCTGCTGCTGCTCCAATACAGTATGAGGTGAGACGGTGAACTGATGTTGAACCGGGCAGTCAGCTGCCGCTGCTCCAATACAGTATGAGGTGAGACGGTGAACTGATGTTGAACCGGGCAGTCAGCTGCTGCTGCTCCAATACAGTATGAGGTGAGACGGTGAACTGATGTTGAACCGGGCAGTCAGCTCCTGCTGCTCCAATACAGTATGAGGTGAGACGGTGAACTGATGTTGAACTGGGCAATCAGTCATTCATTCTGTACTATGAGTCTATCAAATAAAATTAAACAAAATTTTACCTTACAGTGAAATGCTTATTTACAAGCCCCTAACCAACAATGCAGTTTAAAAAAAGTACAAATAAGAAATAAAAGGAACAAGTAATTATAGAACAGAAGTTAAATAACAATAGCTAGACTATATACAGGTGGTATCGGTACAGAGTCAATGTGCGGGGGCACCGGTTAGTCGAGGTAATTGAGGTAATATGTACATGTAGGTAGAGTTGTTAAAGTGACTATGCATAGATGATAACAGAGAGTGGGGGGGGGGCCCTTCCTCTGACACCGCCTGGTATAGAGGTCCTGGATGGCAGGAATTTTGGCCCCAGTGATGTACTGGGCCGTACGCACTACCCCTACCGTGCTCAGTCTTCTTTTCCTGTAGTCCACAATCATCTCCTTTGTCTTGATCACTTTGAGGGAGAGGTTGTTGTCCTGGCACCACACGGCCAGGTCTCTGACCTCCTCCCTATAGGCTGTCTCCTCATTGTTGGTGATCAGGCCTACCACTGTTGTGGCATCGGCAAACTTAATAATGGTGTTGGAGTCGTGACAAGGCTGTGCAGTCATGAGTGAACAGGGAGTACAGGAGGGGGCTGAGCACGCACCCCAGAGGGGCCTCTGTGTTGAGGATCAGCGTGGTGGATGTGTTGTTACCTACCCTTAAAAAACATGAGCTGGCGCACACCCAGAAAAATAGTTTGTGTGGAGGTGCTGACTAACGGCGAATAAACTATCAACTATCAAAATAAAGAAAGTCACACACTCCATGTATAAACTCCCAGCAATTGAATGGGTAGTGAGGGGTGTGTCATAATGATAATGGATAGTGAGGGGTGTGTCATAATGATAATGGGTAGTGAGGGGTGTGTCATAATGATAATGGGTAGTGAGGGGTGTGTCATAATGATAATGGGTAGTGAGGGGTGTGTCATAATGATAATGGGTATTGAGGGGTGTGTCATAATGATAATGGGTAGTGAGGGGTGTGTCATAATGATAATGGGTAGTGAGGGGTGTGTCATAATGATAATGGGTATTTACCAACGCTTCAGCATCACTGTGCCTTCCTCAGGGTGATGTCATGAATACTTGAACCAGGTTATGTAGACAAACAGTGCAATTAGTGTAACCAATGACAATAGTGAGGGGTGTGTCATAATGATAATGGGTATTTACCAACGTTTCGGCATCCCTGTGCCTTCTTCAGGGTGATGTCATGAATACTTGAACCAGGTTATGTGGACAAACAATAGTGAGGGGTGTGTCATAATGATTAAGTTAATTAAAATTAAATAGTGAAACTAGTTTATGGCATATTAAATATATTAGGCTATTGTTATCACATAGAAACATCATGGAATATTGTACATCATATTAGCATCAACATACATTATTGTTTCATTCAATTTCACATAATAAGGATATTAAATATTTTCAAGTTCAGAACCCATCACCTGCTATGTAAATGGTCAATGCTATCTGGGATCCTTGGGTCATCCCTACCCTAAACCCTAACCTTAAACCCTACCTTAACCATTTTAAATATCAACTTCAACGGGACGTCTCAAGGATGTATCTCTGATCTAAGTGATTAATAGTTGGTATTCAGCAGTCATAAAGCCTTATTTACCTGAACTACTAAAATAGTGATTTTGTCAGACAGCATAGACAGCAGCTCTACACTTTATTCACTGACTGATCCATTCATCCTTCCATCCCTCCTCAGCCTTTCTCTCCTCTGAAGACCCAGTGAGGGTGGAACTCAGTCAGAGAGCTGTTGAGGGACTGGTTAGGAAGAACACTTCTACAGCTAGAGAGGTGAGAGGTCACACATGGTTTAGATGGTAAATATTTATGTCCCCTTAGCGGTTCATCATGTCAGCAAAAGGGAATATGTTCCATCATCCATGTTTATTTACATTAGTGCAAATTGTCCACTGATATTGGTGTAATTTCTCACCCCTTTTGGCTGTATGAAAGTTAATTTCCCCTCAGACACACACATTTGTTCTTTGTTATTATGAAGGTCATTTGTGTCAAATGTACTTTTCCCCACTCATTCACCCCATCTCTTTACGTTGCTTATGCATATTCGGTGGCCTGACTGTGTCCAGACCTTGTCAAAGGCCCATCCTGGTAGATCTGAACCTAATACAGCTTGGAGTGATCGGATGACAGAAGTCACATTTAGATGCCAGGTGTAACTGAGGCCATAGATACTCCATATCCATTACTTTGAATGTTTTATATAATATGACTAAATGTGCTTTTGTGTTGCAGGGGCAGTCAAGAAATGGAACAGCAAGGCCACAGAACATGACATAATCAGAGCTGTGGGAGACCACCTCAAGCCCCTGGTAGAGCCGGGGGTGGTGTTTACTACTCCACCACTCCTTCAGCAGGCTTGAAATGTGGGATTGTTCTGTTTGATCCATTTGTTTGTTTCAGTTTTCAGTAGTTGAATCGTTTGACATATTGTTGATTTCAATATTTTTCATTTTCAACAAATTAACTGGGTTGGTCGAAAAGTGATACTAAACTTACATACAAGCACTATTTTGGCAGTGGAAGATATACTGAATTGATACTGTTTTTCATACTAAGATGGACCAAGATATGTTTCTTTTGCATATATTGGTTTTGCAAGAGTCTGTTGATTGGTCAGTCATTGGGTTTTATTTGTTTTGCAATATGTTCAAATCAAGCTTTATTTGTACAGCACATTTCAGCCATGGATGCAACACAATGGCTTCACAGGAAAAAACTAATATTTACCACAACAAACATAAGATTAACAACTGAAAGACTAGTGAGTGTTCTAAGGAAATTCCATTGATTAAAATATTAACAATTGGATGCAACATCCAACACAAAATATAAGCTTGTTTTACCACATTGTTTGTTAAGTTCCCCAGCAGTAAACCAGAAATGTCACTTAGAAGAGGGAACTAACAGAGTCACTGGCAAAAATCACAACTGAACAGGTGGGATTTTAGGAGGGGTTCTGATAGACACTATGGGGGTGTCCACTGAAAGTTGACTAGTAACAACAACTGGGACCTAAAAGACACCCACTATGAGACCCGCTAAATCTGCCCAAGAAGAGGAAAACAAAAGAAAAACCCACGCCAAACTTAAAGACAGAAAACAAACCAAAAAGGTGGAGCAACTAAAGGTGTTGACTCTCCACATGTATCAAGACAACTGGAGCACTGGGCCAGACACTCTTAAATAGAACCTGGACCAGCTCAGGTGAAACACCTTCCCACTAACGAGATGGACAAGCCAGCACAGGTGTAACACATACTGACTAACGAGGTGACACCAATCAGTGCGTCCTACGTGCTAACGAGCTAGACGTGCTAAAATCCAAACCTCAAAACATAAATGGAAAAACCAAAGACTGTAACACCTTAAGAGAATGCTTACCACCAACAGAAAACAACTTCCAACTTCCATTTCACATTATAATCAACTACAATGCTTCACCTTCACCAATATAAACATGGTGTCCACTGGCTGTCAACAATTCAAGACAATATATATATTCTAGAACTCTAGTCTTCCTATAACTCACTAGTTTCTAGAACTCTCGTCTCCTTGGAACGAGCCCAAACAAAACTAATCTCCAATACGGAAAAGCGTGCAGTCAAAATAAGATCCATGGCAACTCACTGGCTAAACACAAAACACAAATATTTTTGACTGCCCACCCTTGAGACAATCAGAAACTAAATTGTCCTCACCATGGACACAAGCACCAGAAACGCTGTTGTTTTGACAAGTAGCAATAAATCACTGATATCGATTAGGGGGAAATCAGGTTGTACGTGAAGTTGAAACTAACACAACTAAAAAAAACATATGGAAATGGGAGATATATTTTACCTCACTGATTAGAGGACAACCTGCAGAAGACAGTCAGCTACATTTTGGACTGATGCATTTAAATTTAGGGGTCGCTAAACAAAGGAACACAACACTTATTTGTCATCACTCATCGATATCATGTTGAAATCAATTGTGTGACAGAAGGGAGATGAGGTTGCACGTCCTGTTAAAACGAACAGCTAAAAACCACACGGAATCTGGAATAATGTGTACATCCCTGGTTAGAGGACAATTTGTAGAAAACAGCTAGCTACATTTTGAAGTGTTGCATTTTGATTAAAGTGGGTCACCAACGTGGTAAGTGTAACAGCTCTTTTTGTGTTAGTCACTTTTTTGTTAAATCACATAAATAGTAACTCTTCCATTTCAGAGCCTGGATTTTCCCCCTGAGGCTAATATCCATATCATGTTGAAACCAATAGAACAGGGGACAAACGTTTAGGGTTCTACATTGTGACATCATTAAAATACTCCTACTACAATGTTAAAACATTCTACATTTTATTTAATTCAGAGCCTGGATCCTCTGAGTCTAATAATCCTTCTACAATGTTAAAACATTCTACATTGTGACATTATTTCATTGATATCATGAAACAACTCCTTCATGTATTTTCTGATGTTTAATCAGAGGTCTTTTACTAGAGTATCTCTTCCCACATTGAGTACAGCTATAAGGATTCTGTCCTGTGTGTCTTCTCTGGTGTGAAGTCAGCTGGCTAGATGTAGTAAAACTCTTCCCACATTGATCACAGCCATAAGGTTTCTCTCCAGTGTGTATTCTCTGATGTGATTTCAGGGTTTGTAGCCGAATAAAACTCTTCCCACATTGATCACAGCCATAAGATTTCTCTCCTGTGTGTGTTCTCTGGTGTATAGTTAGATAGCTAGATGTAGAAAAACTCTTCCCACATTGACTACAGCCAAAAGCTTTCTCTCCTGTATGAATTCTTTGATGTATTTTAAGTTTTACTGAAGAGTTGAATCTTTTCCCACAGTCTGAGCAGCAGTTAGATTTCTTCCTTGTGGGTCTCTGCAGGTGTTTCTTGAGGAGTTCTGATCTGGAGTGACTCTTCTCTGCCTCTTCTGCATCATGAGGTTGTTGAGGCTCCCCAGAGGATCCACGATAGTCCCATATCTCTCCTGTGTGAATGACAAAGTCAGACAGATGGTTAAAGGCCCACAACAGCAGAAATCCATTGTTTATTTCAGGTAAAATGTGATGCCCAGAGCATACCCATGAAGTTGTACAACAATTGACATCTGTTAAATTATTTTACAATTAACCTGTTGCATCTAGACGTTCCGCTAGCGGAAAGCCAACCTCAAAAATGCAATAATTTCAATTTTTCAAACATACGACTATTTTACACCATTTTAAAGATAAGACTCTCGTTAATCTAACCACATTGTCCGATTTCAAAAAGGCTTAACAGCGAAAGCAAAACATTAGATTATGTTAGGAGAGTATATAGCCAAAAATAATCACACAGCCATTTTCCAAGCAAGCATATGTCACAAAAACCCAAAACACAGCTAAATGAAGCACTAACCTTTGATGATCTTCATCAGATGACACTCCTAGGACATTATGTTATACAATACATGCATGTTTTGTTCAATCAAGTTCATATTTATATAAAAAAACAGCTTTTTACATTGGTGTGTGATGTTCTGAAAATGTATTCCCACCGAAAACTTCCGGTGAATGTGCACATCAATTTACTAAATTACTCATCATAAACGTTGACAAAATACATAACAATTATTTTAAGAATTATAGATACAGAACTCCTTTATGCAATCGCTATGTCAGATTTTAAAATAGCTTTTCGGCGAAAGCACATTTTGCAATATTTTGAGTACATAGCCCAGCTATCACGGCTAGCTAATTTGACACCAGCCAAGTTCGGGGCACACTAAACTCAGAATTAGTATTAGAAAAATTGTATTACCTTTGCTGAGCTTCGTCAGAATGCACACCCAGGACTACTACTTCCACAAGAAATGTTGTTTTTGTTCCAAATAATCCATAGTTATGTCCAAATACCTCAGTTTTTTTTGTGCGTTCAGGTCACTATCCAAAGGGTAACGCGCGAGCGCATATCGAGAAGAGAACATTCAAAATGTTCCATTACCGTACTTAGAAGCATGTCAAACGCTGTTAAAAATCAATTTTTATGGTATTTTTCTCGTAAAATAGCGATAATATTCCAACCGAACAATAGTGTATTCATTCAAAGAGGAAAAGAAAAAACAGCGTAGTCTCGTGAATGCGCATATCCAATCTCTTCGTCACCGGGCAGACCACTGACAAACTGAGCTACTATACTCTGCCCAGAGACAGGAGATGCCTCAATCCGCTTTCTGAAGGCTTTGGAGAGCCAATGGAAGCCTTAGAAAGTGCTACGTAACCGCATAGATACTGTAGTTTCGATAGAGAACCAAAAGAAGAACTACAAATTCTCAGACAGGCCACTTCCTGCTTGGATACCTCTCAGGTTTTTGCCTGCCATATGAGTTCTGTTATACTCACAGACACCATTCAAACAGTTTTAGAAACTTCAGATGTATAAGTAGCCAACTAACGTTAGGTAGCTAGTTAACATACCGGAACCTACTGCTGTAATAACATGCTAACAAATTGTCAGCCAAAATAACGTGTAAGGTAACTTATTTGAAGAGTCATTACTTTATTACATTGCGCAACATTTTCTTAACATTCGTCATAATTAGTTAGAGCAAAGAATTTGTATCGGCTCTAGTTGGACTGCATATTTTCAGCAATTTTCTTAAAATCTGAAAAGCCACGCCCAGGTCGCAGTTGTAAATGAGAACTTGTTCTCAACTGGCCTACCTGGTTTATGAAGAATTGCATTATGGGCCCTAAAAGCACGGAAATAGTGGCCACTGCTCGTATATTTCGTATTATGGCGAATTTAGTACGACATCCAGGAACTTTTGGCATACTAACTACATCATACTATGACCAATAAGCACACTATATACTCAGTTAACATCACAAATAGTACAGTTAGTATGAGTATTCTAACACAGCTCAGGTCTCTGGGCTGCCATTTTGTTTCTGTTTAAATCCTAGGTTTTAAAAAAGCCACACATCAATCAATCAGTCAATCTGCAGTTGAAACAATAACAAATCTGTCATTCCACCACTGTTTTGGTAATAAGATGATTATGGGGTTGGAGAAATGTAACTACAGACAGACCTATGGATGCAAGGACTGACCATCCATGATATCAACATTATACTTTTAACCATGTTGAGGCTATTCAGTGTTGGTTTACATTGTTTCTAAACATTAGAGTAAAGAAAAAAAACTTATTTGGGGATCTGATGGGGTACAACAGTTGAACTAAGCTCATGAGGCATGTGTTATATTCTTCAAGAATTAATGTCTATAAATAAATTATAAAAGTCACAATATGGATGTAACAATTGCAGATTTCCCCTTTAACACCAAACATCAGTTCAACAACTGCAGAGTTTGTGCCTCTGTTTTTAAGACAGTACTTACTAGTGTTAATCAGGGAACGGTTTCTCAAAACCATCTTATTGCTAAGTTCACCGTTAGAACCATTGGACGCCTTAAGATGCGTTTGGGAAACCGGGCCCAGATATCCAGTTTCCTCCTTTATCAATGTAACAGTCATCTCCTCCTCTTTCACTCCAAAAACTGCATCCTCCTCTTCTTTTACTGTAACATCCTCCTCCTCTTTCACTCTGAACGCGTCTTTTTCTTCTTTCACAGTAACGGCCTCACCCTCTACTTCTTGTTTTACTGTGATGTTCTCTTCTTTAGCAGGAGAGTAGGTCAGTGGCCGCATGGTTGTTAGCTAGCTAGGCTAATGCTAACTTAACCAGCCCGCTAGCTGACTAATAACAACAACACCGTAAATATGAAATTAAATCTGATAACTAACTAGACGACAGTAGTGGGTTTAAAACACAGTGGCTAATATACACTAAAGCGTCTAAAGAGCTTTATTGGTTCGGCTATTTTGTCTAGCAAGCTACCGAAGAGGCTGAATAACTGTTGCTGCTGTTGAAAGAAGAGTTCCGTCCACTAGATTATACGTCACACTAACAGCATTGCGTTAAATTCCCACACCGCCATCTGCTGACTGGAGTGGGTAACGCAGTTGAGTAAAATGTTTATTTTATTTTCAGACAAAAAGTTAAAGGGTAGGAATAAGGGACATCGCTGGTCCTAAAATGTTCATTAGCCCCCCCCCCCCCCCCTAAATAAATCAATATCAGTCAATATATTTTTTCTGTGATTTATTTTTTTCGTCAACCGTTCCATCGCATCTTAAACTTCTTACCTGGCGGCACTAGTGACTGTTAGACTTTCTTCAGTAAATACTAGGAGAGAGGAGTACCCCTACACAGAACTGAACTGGATCAAAGATGGCGGACAGAAATACTAGGAGAGAGGGGTAACCCTACACAGAACTGAACTGGATCAAAGATGGCGGACAGAAATACTAGGAGAGAGGGGTACCCCTACACAGAACTGAACTGGATCAAAGATGGCGGACAGAAATACTAGGAGAGAGGGGTACCCCTACACAGAACTGAACTGGATCAAAGATGGCGGACAGAAACACTAGGAGAGAGGGGTACCCCTACACAGAACTGAACTGGATCAAAGATGGCGGACAGAAATACTAGGAGAGAGGGGTACCCCTACACAGAACTGAACTGGATCAAAGATGGAGGACAGAAATACTAGGAGAGAGGGGTACCCCTACACAGAACTGAACTGGATCAAAGATGGAGGACAGAAATACTAGGAGAGAGGGGTACCCCTACACAGAACTGAACTGGATCAAAGATGGAGGACAGAAATACTAGGAGAGAGGGGTACCCCTACACAGAACTGAACTGGATCAAAGATGGAGGACAGAAATACTAGGAGAGAGGGGTACCCCTACACAGAACTGAACTGGATCAAAGATGGAGGACAGAAATACTAGGAGAGAGGGGTACCCCTACACAGAACTGAACTGGATCAAAGATGGAGGACAGAAATACTAGGAGAGAGGGGTACCCCTACACAGAACTGAACTGGATCAAAGATGGAGGACAGAAATACTAGGAGAGAGGGGTACCCCTACACAGAACTGAACTGGATCAAAGATGGCAGACAGAAATACTAGGATGGAAGCAAATGTAAGGGATTATAGCGTCATAACGAATCATGCAGAAACATGTACATTTGACAGGAATGTTAGTTAATGTAGAGACAAACGATTATGCTTTTTTTTATCGTAAAGTTCATTTACGAAAATCGCGATTTAGCAAGCTAGCTGACACGCTAACATTAGCCAGCTAGCTGACTAGCTAACATTAGCCAACTAGCTGACTAGCTAACATTAACCAGCTAGCTGACTAGCTAACATTAACCAGCTAGCTGACTAGCTAACATTAGCCAGCTAGCTGACTAGCTAACATTAGCCAACTAGCTGACTAGCTAACATTAGCCAGCTTGCTGACTAGCTAACATTAACCAACTAGCTGACTAGTGTTAGGTTTTGACCAACTATTTGTTTGCATAACCAATATAATACATCTATTTAAACCTATATAATAAGATGAGTTGTGGTGCATAACTTATGAATACTAATGCTAAACACAACAGGTTTATATTGTATTAACATAGATTGAGCGACATATAATAGACATGACTAACTGGAGGGTTGCTGACTAGTAGTGTAGGCTGAGTAGACTCGTGACACACACACACACACACACAATGCCTGGTTGTGGGGCCGCTCAAGGACAGGTGTACGGGAGGGGCTGGTAGAATGGAAGAAAGCTGTAGCACAAAAGCAGAAACTGTCCTAACTGTAGCATAAAAACAGGCACTGTCCTTGGGTGTCTGACTCTCGGGTACAAACATGAAGATAAGCTAGAAGACAACTATGCTTGGCAACAAAGATGCGTCTAGAGGCTGGGACCAGCCTGCACGCCAACGATAGGATGAGTAAGTTTAAACCACGCTCATCCTCCCTCTGACAGGCCAGCAGTGAGCTGGAACTATCTCTGTCAGAGTATTTAATGAAGAACTTATGATGTCATTTGCAGTTCTCTGTTTGCCCTGCGAGGTGTTACAGTGAACCCGTATATACGGAATTTGCATTTGCCATTTTTATTAACTGCTGAATAAATATTAACATAATATGAAGATTAATTGACTCTTTGTTCCTATATCAGATTTGAACACATGCAGCCTTAACAGCAGCCTTAACCAACATTTAAAATGGTTAAGGTAGGGGTTAAGGTTAGGGTTTAGGGTAGGGATGTCCCAAGGATCCCAGATAGCATTGACCATTGTGCATTCTTCTGTCTCTTTTACATAGCAGGTGATGGGTTCTGACTTCTGAACTTGAAAATATGAAATTGAATGAAACAATAATGTATGTTGATGCTAATATGATGTACAATATTCCATGATGTTTCTATATGATAACAATACAGTAATATATTTAATATGATGTACAATATTCCATGATGTTTCTATATGATAACAATACAGTAATATATTTAAAATGACATATACTCTTTTTTAACAGTTTCACTAATTCATCTGAATTAACTTAATCATTATGACACACCCCTCACTATTGTCATTGGTTGCACTAATTGTCTACAGAACCTGGTTCAAGTATTCATGACATCACCCTGAGGAAGGCACAGTGATGCTGAAACGTTGGTAAATACCCATTATCATTATGACACACCCCTCACTACCCATTATCATTATGACACACCCCTCACTACCCATTATCATTATGACACACCCCTCACTACCCATTATCATTATGACACACCCCTCACTACCCATTATCATTATGACACACCCCTCACTACCCATTATCATTATAACACACCCCTCACTACCCATTATCATTATGACACACCCCTCACTACCCATTATCATTATGACACACCCCTCACTACCCATTATCATTATGACATCACCCCTCACTACCCATTATCATTATGACACACCCCTCACTACCCATTATCATTATGACACACCCCTCACTACCCATTATCATTATGACACACCCCTCACTACCCATTATCATTATGACACACCCCTCACTACCCATTATCATTATGACATCACCCCTCACTACCCATTCAATTGCTGGGAGTTTATACATGGAGTGTGTGACTTTCTTTATTTTGATAGTTTATAGTTTATTCGCCGTTAGTCAGCACCTCCACACAAACTGTTTTTCTGGGTGTGCGCCAGCTCATGTTTTTTAAGGGTAGGTAACAACACATCCGCCACGCTGATCCTCAACACAGGGGCCCCTCAGGGGTGCGTGCTCAGCCCCCTCCTGTACTCCCTGTTCACTCATGACTGCACAGCCAGGCACGACTCCAACACCATCATTAAGTTTGCCGATGACACAGCAGTGGTAGGCCTGATCACTGACAACGAGGAGACAGCCTATAGGGAGGAGGTCAGAGACCTGGCTGTGTGGTGCCAGGACAACAACCTCTCCCTCAACGTGATCAAGACAAAGGAGATGATTGTGGACTACAGGAAAAGGAGCACCGAGCACGTCCCCATTCTCATCAACGGGGCTGTAGTGGAGCAGGTTGAGAGCTTCAAGGTCCTTGGTGTCCACATCAACAACAAACTAGAATGGTCCAAACACACCAAGACAGTCGTGAAGAGGGCACGACAAAGCCTATTCCCCCTCGGGAAGCTAAAAAGATTTGGCATGGGTCCTGAGATCCTCAAAAGGTTCCACAGCTGCAACATCGAGAGTATCCTGACCGGTTGCATCACTGCCTGGTACGGCAATTGCTCGGCCTCCGACCGCAAGGCACTTCAGAGGGTTGTGCGTACGGCCCAGTACATCACTGGGGCAAAGCTGCCTACCATCCAGCACCTCTACACCAGGCGGTGTCAGAGGAAGACCCTAAAAATTGTCACAGACCCCAGCCACCCCAGTCATAGACTGTTCTCTCTACTACCGCATGGCAAGCGGTACCGGAGTGCCAAGTCTAAGACAAAAAGGCTTCTCAACAGTTTTTACCCCCAAGCCATAAGACTCCTGAACAGGTAACCAAATGGTTACCCGGACTATTTGCATTGTGTGCCCCCCAAACCCCTCTTTTACGCTGCTGCTACTCTCTGTTTATCATATATGCATAGTCACTTTAACCATATCTACATGTACATACTACCTCAATCAGCCTGACTAACCGGTGCCCCTGCACATTGGCTACCCGGACTATCTGCATTGTGTCCCGCCACCCACCAACCCCTCTTTTACGCTACTGCTACTCTCTGTTCATCATATATGCATAGTCACTTTAACCATACCTACATGTACATACTACCTCAATAAGCCTGACTAACCGGTGTCTGTATATAGCCTTGCTACTGCTACTCTCTGTTCATCATATATGCATAGTCACTTTAACCATATCTACATGTACATACTACCTCAATCAGCCTGACTAACCGGTGTCTGTATATAGCCTTGCTACTGCTACTCTCTGTTCATCATATATACATAGTCACTTTAACCATACCTACATGTACATACTACCTCAATAAGCCTGACTAACCGGTGTCTGTATATAGCCTTGCTACTGCTACTCTCTGTTCATCATATATGCATAGTCACTTTAACCATACCTACATGTACATACTACCTCAATCAGCCTGACTAACCGGTGTCTGTATATAGCCTTGCTACTGCTACTCTCTGTTCATCATATATACATAGTCACTTTAACCATACCTACATGTACATACTACCTCAATCAGCCTGACTAACCGGTGTCTGTATATAGCCTTGCTACTCTTATTTTCAAATGTCTTTTTACTGTTGTTTTATTTCTTTACTTACACACACACACCTTTTTTTCGCACTATTGGTTAGAGCCTGTAAGTAAGCATTTCACTGTACGGTCTACATCTGTTGTATTCGTCGCACGTGACAAATAAACTTTGATTTGATTATCGCAAATCAACCGCTTTGTACTTAAAAAAACACTTCAACCAGTAAAATGCTCTTTGGCTTTTCCATCAGCCTGACAATGAGGGTTTGTACACTGTTTGCCAAATTGGCCCATAACTTCACCTAACAATAACATAGACCTACTGTAGGACCCATAACTTCACCTAACAACAAATATACCCATGTCGTGATGTTTGTCATTCAGGAAAATGATTTCCTGGATCAGCTGATGATAGTTGAACATGTGACTGTAACCTAAACAGCTACAGTATTAAGAATTATGTGTAATTATTGAAAACCCGTTTTAATGACAGTATCCATTTGGGTGTTGTCAATAAAGTTAAGGGGACGTGTGACACGCAGTTCCTAAAATACACGTTATAAACTAAGCTAATTGTCCCAAAATCCCTTTTAAAAAGTCAGGGTACGAGTGAGAAACCGTCAAGGCACCAACTTTGAGAAGGTTCTAAAACAAAGGTTTCAAACCAATTCATGAATGTTATTAAATCGTAGAAATGTTATTGAATCTAGGTATGTTTCACCTTTTAAAGGCACAGTCAACTTAGTGTATGTAAACTTCAAACCCCCTGGAATTGTGATACAGTGAATTATAAGTGAAATAATCAGTCTGTAAACAACTGTTGGAAAAATTACTTGTGTCATGCACAAAGTAGATGTCCTAACCGACTTGCCAAAATGATAGTTTGTTAACAAGAAATTTATGGAGCGGTTGAAAAACGAGTTTTAATGACTCCAACATAAGTGTATGTAAACTTCCCACTTCAACTGTATCAACAGCTGTAACAATTTGACCCCCACAGCAAATCTTAACTGGCAATTATAGAATATACTATATAGCCTCGAAATCAGGTTAAAACTATCATTATGACGTTTTGGATGGCCAGTCCTTGTATTCATAGTGTAGTGAATTCAGGGGGTAGCCCTGAGCTGAACTCAAACCTGGGTCCAGCAACTGTCAAGCCAACACCTTATAACTGTTACGCCAAGATGTCTGAACTTCTTGAAGAGGTCGCTAGGTGTTGAGTTACGGTTTCTACAATAGCTTTCTCTATGAATTTCAGAGTGGTTACATTTCTCCTTCCCCCATCCCTCAGCGGTTTACCAAACCAACTCTCAGGACAATCATTTTGTTTCTGTTTAAATCCCAGGTTGTCCCTTTAAACAAGCCACATCAATCAATCTGCAGTTGAAACAATAACAAAGCTGTAATTCCACCACTGTTTTGGTAATAAGATGATGTGGCTGGAGAAATGTAACTACTTTCAGATTCATAGACAGACCTATGAATGCAAGGACTGACCATCCATGATATCAACATTATAGTTTTAACCATATTGAGGCTATACAGTGTTGATTTACATTGTTTCTAAACATTGGAGTAAAAAAAGCTTATTTGGGGTTCTGATGGGGTACAACAGTTGAACTAAGCTCATGAGGCATGTGTTATATTCTTCAAGAATCAATGGCTATAAATTAATAATTTAAAAGTCCAAATATGGATGTAGCTATTGCATATTTCCGCTTTAACACCAAACATCAGTTCAACAACTGCAGAGTTTGTGCCTCTGTATTTAAGACAGTACTTACTAGTGTTAATCAGGGAACGGTTTCTCAAAACCATCTTATGGCTAAGTTCACCGTTAGAACCATTGGACGCCTTAAGATGCGTTTGGGAAACCGGGCCCAGATATCCAGTTTCATCCTCTTCATCTTCTTTCAATGTAACAGAAAAAACTGAATCCTCCTCTTCTTTCACTGTAACGTCTTTCTCTTCTTCTTTCACTGTAACAGTCTCACCCTCTACTTGTTTTTGTATTGAAACAGCCTCTTCTTCCTCTTTCACGACAACGTTCAGCCACAGACCCTCTTTCTCCGTCCAGCAGACCTCTTCTTTAACAGGAGGAGAGTAGCTCAGTGAGCTCATGGTCGGGGATGTTAGCTAGCTAGGCTAATGCTAACTTAACCAGCCCACTAGCTGAATAATAACAACAACACCGTAAATATGAAATTAAATCGGATAACTAACTAGACGACAGAAGTGGGTTTAAAACACAGTGGCTAATATACACGAAAGCATCTAAAGAGCTTTATTGGTTCGGCTATTTTGTCTAGCAAGCTACCGAGGTGTCTGAATAACTGTTGCTACTGTTGAAAGAAGCGTTCCGTCCACTACATTATACGTCACACCGACAGCATCGCCTTAAAGCCCCACATGATGTATTGTTACACCATGTAGGAGCAGTATAGACCTACAGTAGCTAGTCTGTTCATTATATACATCTACATGATGTATTGTTACACCATGTAGGATCAGTATAGACCTAGTCTGTTCATTATATACATCTACATGATGTATTGTTACACCATGTAGGAGCAGTATAGACCTAGTCTGTTCATTATATACATCTACATGATGTATTGTAACACCATGTAGGAGCAGTATAGACCTAGTCTGTTCATTATATACATCTACATGATGTATTGTTACACCATGTAGGAGCAGTATAGACCTAGTCTGTTCATTATATACATCTACATGATGTATTGTTACACCATGTAGGAGCAGTATAGACCTAGTCTGTTCATTATATACATCTACATGATGTATTGTTACACCATGTAGGAGCAGTATAGACCTAGTCTGTTCATTATATACATCTACATGATGTAGTAGCTGGCTACTTATTTAGCTGGCTACTTATTTAGATGTTGTTTGACTGAATAAAACTGCCTTAAATGTGCTGTAGTAAAACATTATTAGCACTAATCAATCAACACATCCCTGTCTTTAGCCAACATAGCCGAAAGATTCAAGCTATTTATACGCTTTCGGTCTATATTAGCTACTGTGTTTTAGACACACTTCTGTCGTATCTACTTGTTAACCTATTTAATTTAATATTACGTTATTTTTTTATTAGTCAGCTATAGTAGCTGGCTGGTTAAGTTAGCATTAGCCTAGTCGCTAATGATAGCTAGCTAGCTAACATCCCCGAACATGAGCTCCCTAAACTGCTCCCCTCCTGTTAAAGAAGAGGAGGTCTGCTGGACGGAGAAAGAAGCTCTGGGGCTGAACATTGTCGTGAAAGAGGAGAAGGAAGAGGAGGATGTCTCAGTAAAACAAGAAGTAGAGGGTGAGACTGTTACAGTGAAAGAAGAAGAGAAAGACGTTTCAGTTAAACAAGAGGAAGAAGAGGATGATGCTGTTTTTGGAGTGAAGAAGGAAGGAGAGATTACTGTCACATTGGAAGATGAAGAGGAGGAGACAGGAGATCTGATTAACACCAGTAAGTACCGCCTTCAATTAGTTTTTAACTTTGGATATTCGGAGTTGGCTCGTCAATACCTCTTCAACGGAGGGCCCTGGGATGATGACTGATATGTCTAGAATCAGACGACGTAGAGAACAAGCTACCCCTTGTTTTCTCCGTTCCGTTTCCAAAAAGTGACTTAACATATATATTTGAGGAGGGTCTATCTGCTGACCGCAGACTGGGGGCCACGGCATGTGGTGATTTTAATGTAGTGATGTTTTACTACACACCGTGACCCCCAATAGAGCCATGTGAGAGTTGGGTTGGCTACACCAAAGATTATGGATATACTGACAAGATGTCTCTCCGCCCTAACAAGGGGAGTTGTTGTCCACAAAGCTGCACTGTGGGTTGTCTCGCTCCCACCTATCCTGTCTTTGGATTGGTGGATACATCTTATTATTGTAATCTATTGTTTATATTCTATGAGGGTTGTTGACGTCAACCGCCTGTATTCAATGGAGAGAGATGTTAAGCTACTAGCATGAATATGCATAGCGATCTGGAGACAAATCCTATAGTGTTTTATCAAAGTTGTCGGTATGTCACGTGTCCACGTAACAACTTAATCATTACGAAACTTCTGTTGAATCAAGTAAACCTCACGTAGCAAATAAGCCATTCATTTTGTTGTTGACCAAATTCAACACTTTCCACATTGGGTTGATAATTGTTTCCACTTGGATACAACCAACTGTAGCCTACTGGCATGACCTAGAGAGATACAGCCTACTGTAACCTACTGGCATGACCTAGAGAGTTACAACCTACTGGCATGACCTAGAAAGTTACAACCTACTGTAGCCTACTGGCATGACCTAGAGAGTTACAATCTACTGTAGCTTACTGGCATGACCTAGAGACATACAACCTACTGGCATGACCTAGAGAGATACAGCCTACTGTAACCTACTGGCATGACCTAGAGAGATACAACCTACTGTAACCTACTGGCATGACCTAGAGAGATACAACCTACTGTAACCTACTGGCATGACCTAGAGAGTTACAACCTACTGTAACCTACTGGCATGACCTAGAGAGATACAACCTACTGTAACCTACTGGCATGACCTACAGAGATACAACCTACTGTAACCTACTGGCATGACCTAGAGAGATACAACCTACTGGCATGACCTAGAGAGATACAACCTACTGTAATCTACTGGCATGACCTAGAGAGTTACAACCTACTGTAGCTTACTGGCATGACCTAGAGAGATACAACCTACTGTAGCCTACTGGCATGACATATATATATATATATATATATACAAGCATTTCTAAACTTTTTTTCTCACTTTTATGGGGTATTGTGATGTCTTTATGAGGTATTATCTGAAAATTGATAATTGAAAAAAAAAATCATTTTTATAATAACCAAATGTGTAAAAAGGGAAGGGGTCTGAATGCATGTATGTTGTATGTTCTAGGGCAGATTTAAAAAAAATAGTATTTTCTTTCTACCAATTGATTGGTTGAAATGTTATGACGTGTATTTTTCCATAGGACACACCCCATGTGTTTAATAAAATCAACTGTATGTGCAGAACTTGAACTGAACTGATGCTTCAAGCGTTTGATTAAATAATTAACACACACAAATGACTTGAGGAAGCCAGAGGTCAATATAACCAGAAGAAAATAACCAATTCCCCACCTGCTGCTGGCCTTCGTTAATTCTGACGTTATGCTCCTGGAGTTTCCGGTAAAATAGGCAAACTTTTTCCATTTCCGTTTGAAGTGCCAATTTATCTTACCATTTCTACCGATCTGCGTGCCAGTTATGAACGAGTTACAACACCTGTTTGGCTCCGCCACTTCCTGGGTCGGTGAAGTGAGGTATTAAATTTAAGGATTAAATCATTTAAGGAATATATCCGAGTCTCACGCTCATCACCTGTGGAAGGCTGGGCTTCCAGCGAGGTGTGGATTTAATAGTATGTTGTACCTAGTTTCCCTCCTTCAGGGAACAGTAGTTATAGTCATAAGGTGTGGATTTAATAGTATGTTGTACCTAGTTTCCCTCCTTCAGGGAACAGTAGTTATAGTCATAACGTGAAGCTTGTCATATTATGAACTTTAACTTAAATACTGGATCTTGCTGTGGGACAGTTTTTTGTATTCAGATCTCTGAAATGCTCTCTAACTACGTAACATTTATTGTCTCCTTATGTTACGCTGGGAAAACAGTTTTCATGGGCACAGAAATCCTAAATCATTTCAGTTTACTAAATCCAATGGTTCTAACCGAGAGTCACATTAACTTTATTGACAACTCCCAAATGGATACTGTCATTAATGCGGTTCTAAAATAATTACGCATAATACTTAATACTGTAGCTGTTTAGTTACAGTCACATATTCAACTATCATCAGCTGATCCAGGAAATCATTTTCTGCATGCCAGTCAAATGTAGTTCTTCATTCATTACACCGGTAAAGACAGTTATGCCGTGCTCCACGTTGGATCCAACATCCCAAACAAATCGATATTTATAATGTGTTATTGTCTACTTGATTTACAGTAGGGTCTCGTTAGTCTGTCTGGACACAGAGATACTTAGCTCATAATGTGTAGAGAACTGTTCCTTGATGGATAGGCTATTGTACAACACACAGAGCTATTTTCCTTTATTCAGGACATTTAGAATGACAACACATTACAGAGTAGCCTAATGGGATTATTCACAAAATTATCTGGTGATCAGGTTATGAATTGTCATGACAAAGACATTTTAGTCTCCTTCTTTCACCTGAAATATTAAATGATTTATAGTCCTAGGTCTATGTTGTTGTTAGGTGAAGTTATGGGTCCTACAGTAGGTCTATGTTATTGTTAGGTGAGATTATAGACCATTTTGGCATACACTTAGTGGACAAAACCTCATTGTCAGGCTGATGGAAAACTAGCCAATGAGCATTTTACTGGTTGAAGTCGTTTTTAAATATAAAGTAGTACATTTGACAATAACACAAACATTATATTAAATCAGGACATTCAAACGAGCCTTACAATTATAATCCAAAGTAGTGTCAAATGATAATAATAATCATAATCAACCTGGAAATGGAGGCTTTATTTGCTGTCAGCCTATGAGAACTCCCCTGAGTTTCCCCCACGGTGGTGAATTAGTGAATAGACACAGAACTTAATGTGAGTTTCCTTGAGTAGCACTCCCGATTTTGTGCTGTAATATTCAGAATACATTGTGAAAACTAATCTTTGCTCACCATTTGTTAAATATATATTTTTCTAAAAGTACACCTGAGAATTCACACTGGAGAGAAACCTTACAGCTGTGATCAATGTGGGAAGAGTTTTACTAGATCTAGCTATCTGATTAAACACCAGAGAACACATACAGGAGAGAAACCATACAGCTGTACTTAATGTGGGAAGAGTTTTACTCAGTCAAGCAACCTGTTATCACACCAGAGGACACACACAGGAGAGAAATCTTTTAGTTGTAATCAATGTGTGAAAAGTTTTATTACATCTAGTGAACTGACTGTACACCAGAGAACACACACAGGAGAGAAACCTTTTTGCTGTGATCAATGTGGGAAGACCTATATTTCATCTTGCCATCTGACTAGACACCAGCGAGTACACACAGGAGAGAAGCCATTCCACTGTTCAGATTGTGGAAAAAGATTCTCATCTTCACAGAATATGAAGAAGCACCAGAAAACACACACAGGAGAGAAACCTTATAGCTGTAATCAATGTGGGAAGAGTTTTACTCGGCCAGACAGCCTAAAATTACACCAGAGAACACACACAGGAGAGAAACCTTATAGCTGTAACCAATGTGGGAATAGTTTTTCTACATCTAGAGTTCTCACTAAACACCAGAGAACTCATACAGGAGAGAAACCATATAGCTGTACTCAATGTGGGAAGAGTTTTTCTACGTCTAGCTATCTCACTATACACCAGAGAACACACACAGGAGAGAAACAATATAGCTGTAGTCAATGTGGGACAAGATTTTCTTGGCTAACCAGCCTAGTATCACATCAGAGAACACACACAGGAGAGAAACCTCCTAGCTGTGATCAATGTGGGAAGAGATACTCTGATAAAAGATCTCTGATTAAACATCAGAAAATACATGAAGGAGTTGTTTCATGGCATCAATGAAATAATGTCACAATGTAGAATGTTTTAACATTGTAGTAGGAGTATTTTAATGATGTCACAATGTAGAACCCTAAACGTTTGCCCCCTGTTCTATTGATTTCAACATGATATGGATATTAGCCTCAGGGGGGAAAATCCAGGCTCTGAAATGGAAGAGTTACTATTTATGTGATTTAATAAAAAGTGACTAACAACAAAAGAGCTGTGTTACACTTAACACGTTGGTGACCCACTGGAATCAAAATGCAACACTTCAAAATGTATCTGGCTGTTTTCTACAAATTGTCCTCTAACCAGCGATGTACACATTACTCCCAGATTCCATGTGGATTTTGAGCTGTTAGTTTTAACAGGACGTGCAACTTCATCTCCCTCCTGTCACACAAATGAATTTAGCATGATATCGATGAATAAGTGTTGTGTTCCTTTGTTTAGCGACCCCTACATTTAAATGCATCACTCCAAAATGTAGCTGACTGTCTTCTGCAGGTTGTCCTCTAACCTGTGAGGTAAAATATATCTCCCATTTCCATGTGTTTTTTAGTTGTGTTAGTTTCAACAGCACGTACAACCTGACTGGCTGATGTTTGTGTACATAGCACATGTTATGTTTAGGTTTTCAATTTATCACAAACTGTTTCTGCATATTGGTTATTGATTTGTACATGTTAAAACTGTGCTTTGACATTGGGGATATCCCACCTAGCAAAATGTCATTGAAAAGACGTAGTAAATAAGACTATGCAATCAAATATTTCCTATTTACAATTCATGTAACATTTAGTAATGATAATTATTTATGCAACCAACTGACCATTTTTTTGGTACAATTGTATTCACATTGTTGCCGTGTTTTTATGAATATCAGGGTTTATTCTCAGATGTGCCAACCCAAATGTACTAGAGCAGGACATTGGGGACTGGGCCCCGATCCAACAACATGCCTATCTTGTGAACCCTGAAAAGAGAGAGAAGCTCCGCAGTGAGGTGGAAAGTTATTACGGATATTGCAGGAGTTTCCTCTTGAAATCAGACATGTCCGTGGTAAGGACAACTTGATTGTCTCAAGGGTGGGCAGTCAAAAAGATTTGTGTTTTGAGTTTAGCCAGTGCGTTGCCATGGATCACAATTTATTTGACTGCACGGTTTTCCGTTTTGGAGATGAGTTTTGTTTGGGCTCGTTCCAAGGGGACAAGAGTTCTAGAAGCTAGTGGGGGAAAAAAATGTTTCTTGTTTTTAATTGTTGACAGCCAGTAGACGCCATGTTTTTGTTGGTGAAGGTGAAGCATTGTAGTTGATTTTAATGTGAAATGGATGTTGTTTTCTGTTGGTGGTGAGCATTCTATTACGGTGTTAGTCTTTTTGGTTTTTCCATTTCTGTTAGTCAGTATGTGTTACACCTGTGTTGTTTTCTCGTCAGTTGTTCAACTGAAATGTGTCTTTATCTCGTCTAGCTCGTTAGCAGGTCTAGCTCGTTAGCACGTCTAGCTCGTTAGCCCGTCTAGCTCGTTAGCCCGTCTAGCTCGTTAGCACGTAGGACGCACTGATTGGTGTCACCTCGTTAGTCAGTATGTGTTACACCTGTGCTGGCTTGTCCATCTCGTTAGTGGGAAGGTGTTTCACCTGAGCTGGTCCAGGTTCTATTTAAGAGTGTCTGGCCCAGTGCTCCAGTTGTCTTGATACATGTGGAGAGTCAACACCTTTAGTTGCTCCACCTTTTTGGTTTGCTTCCTGTCTTTAAGTTTGGTGTGGGTTTTTCTTTTGTTTTCCTCTTCTTGGGCAGATTTAGTGGGTCTCATGGTGGGTGTCTTTTAGGTCCCAGTTGTTGTTACTAGTCAACTTTCAGTAAACACCCCCATAGTGTCTATCAGAACCCTCCTAAAACCCAACCTGTTTAGTTGTGGTTGTTGTCAGTGACTCTTTGTTAGTTGCCTCTTCTATTTGAGCAACATTTGAGATTTTTCTTGCTGGGGAACGTAACAACAAACAATGTAGTAAAACAAGCTGGTATTTTGGGTTGGATATTGCATCCAATTAATATTTTAATCAATGGCATTTCCTTAGAATGCTCAATAGTCTTTCAGTTGTTAGTCTTCTGTTTTTTATCCTCTTATGTTTGTTCTGTACTAAATCTGGGAGACTAGTCAGGATCCAGGGAAATATTAATGGAGCAAAGTGCAGAGAGATCCTTGATGAAAGACCTGCTCCAGAGTGCTCAGGACCTCAGACTGGGGTGAAGGTTCACCGTCCAACAGGACAACGACCTTAAGCACACAGCAAAGACAACGCAGGAGTGGCTTCGGGATAAGTCTCTATGTCCTTGAGTGGCCCAGCCAGAGCCCGGACTGGAACCTGATCTAACATCTCTGGAGAAAACTGAAAATAGCTGTGCAGTGACGTTCCCCATCCAACCTGACAGAGGGGTCTGAATACTTTCCGAATGCACTGTATACAGCAACACCTCCCCCATAGGCATTCCTGTCTTTTCTGTAGTTGTTATATTCCTGTATTGCTACTGCTGTATCAAAGGAATTATCTAAGTGAGTTTCAGAGATGAGCACTACAGTGCATTCCAAATTCAATAGGCAGGCTAGTAAACAAAAGTTTCCAAAGAAAAACTTTTCCAGAAAATGTCAAAACGTGTAATGCCCGTCCAAGAGACTGTCGACCAATCGCATTTCACATTGTGATGTTGTGACACACAGTTCCTAAGCTAATTGTCACAAAATCTCTTATAAAAGCCCGGGGGAACACAAGTAAGCTTCATTCAGAAGAAGTTATGCATGCTAGCCAACGTTAGTCAGGAGGCTCTTTAGTCTAGCTAGGCTAGGTAGGGCTGGGCAATATGGACAAAATGTTCACAATGTTTTTTTATTCAAAAAGTTGGTGAAGCAGCAACTGTACTGGAATGAGAACAATATAGATGCTACTTCGAGAACACAAACTCATCTTTCACAGCAAAGAGCAGGGAGTCCAGGGGATCACTGGAGGAGCAATGGAGGAAGCATTGTGGGATTCTCTTGGTGTGAGTACAGTTGGTGAGACTGAGTGGATGATGGTGAAGAACAGTGACTCTGTACAGTTGGTGAGACTGAGTGGATGATGGTGAAGAACAGTGACTCTGTACAGTTGGTGAGACTGAGTGGACGATGGTGAAGAACAGTGACTCTGTACAGTTGGTGAGACTGAGTGGACGATGGTGAAGAACAGTGACTCTGTACAGTTGGTGAGACTGAGTGGACGATGGTGAAGAACAGTGACTCTGTACAGTTGGTGAGACTGAGTGGACGATGGTGAAGAACAGTGACTCTGTACAGTTGGTGAGACTGAGTGGACGATGGTGAAGAACAGTGACTCTGTATAGTTGGTGAGACTGAGTGGATGATGGTGAATAACAGTGACTCTGTACAGTTGGTGAGACTGAGTGGATGATGGTGAAGAACAGTGACTCTGTACAGTTGTTGAGACTGAGTGGACGATGGTGAAGAACAGTGACTCTGTACAGTTGGTGAGACTGAGTGGACGATGGTGAAGAACAGTGACTCTGTACAGTTGGTGAGACTGAGTGGACGATGGTGAAGAACAGTGGAGTGAAAGGGGCTAAAGTTGGTAATGAACAGCAGTTTATGGTTGGAATGGGAATCATCAGCAAGGATGTTTTTTTGGGTGACCCGTTAGAGGTCTCAAAGATGGTGAAGGATGAATTGGGTAAAGTGACCCGTTAGCTGTCTCAAAGATGGTGAAGGATGAATTGGGTAAAGTGACCCGTTAGAGGTCTCAAAGATGGTGAAGGATGAATTGGGTAAAGTGACCCGTTAGCTGTCTCAAAGATGGTGAAGGATGAATTGGGTAAAGTGACCCGTTAGCTGTCTCAAAGATGGTGAAGGATGAATTGGGTAAAGTGACCCGTTAGAGGTCTCACAGATGGTGAAGGATGAATTGGGTAAAGTGACCCGTTAGCTGTCTCAAAGATGGTGAAGGATGAATTGGGTAAAGTGACCCGTTAGAGGTCTCAAAGATGGTGAAGGATGAATTGGGTAAAGTGACCCGTTAGAGGTCTCAAAGATGGTGAAGGATGAATTGGGTAAAGTGACCCGTTAGAGGTCTCAAAGATGGTGAAGGATGAATTGGGTAAAGTGACCCGTTAGAGGTCTCAAAGATGGTGAAGGATGAATTGGGTAAAGTGACCCGTTAGCTGTCTCAAAGATGGTGAAGGATGAATTGGGTAAAGTGACCCGTTAGAGGTCTCAAAGATGGTGAAGGATGAATTGGGTAAAGTGACCCGTTAGAGGTCTCAAAGATGGTGAAGGATGAATTGGGTAAAGTGACCCGTTAGCTGTCTCAAAGATGGTGAAGGATGAATTGGGTAAAGTGGAATCGGTTCGAGTGACCAGGAGCGGTATGATGCTGATTTCGTGTGTCAACAGCGCAAAAGGAGAAGCTCTGTGACTCAACAAGATGTGGACGTACGATGTGGAAGGATATGACTTTCAGAGTAGGGTACCGGTTAAAGGTGTCATCTCTGGTGTTGCGTTGGACATAGAGGCTGGGTGGTTTAGGGACAACATTCCAGGTAGACGCACGTCAATAAAATGAATGATAGCAGGAAGGTTTTACTGTCGTTTGGTGAACTGATTCTCCCATCTTATGTAAAACCTGGGTATGTGAGATATGCGGTGAGACCCTATGTACAGAAGCCGCTGCGGTGTTACAATTGTAAAAGTTTGGACACGTGGCAAGTGTTTGTCGAAGGAATAAATATGTCGTAGTTGAAGAGTCAGATGAAGCATGTTGTTGTAATTGTGATGGAATCACGTTCCCAAGATCCTGGAGTGCCCTGTACGGATGAAGGATGTCACAGTAGCTAGGATCAGGCCCATCCAGCAGGTGTCCTATGTGCAGGCAGTGAAAATAGCTGAAGGCGTGAGTAGAGAGATGGTAGTGGATGTCCCACAGTCTGCAGTGAAGCCATGCAGGAGAAGGATCCCAACACACTAATAGTGTAGAAGGTGGACTGAGTTGTGTTTATAGCGCAAGTGAGAAATTGCACTAGTCAATTTCGTTTATTTTGTATTCTATAATTTTAATTAGAATGATTTGTTCTTTAAAAAAAAATGTTTTGGGGGTATTTTTTACAACCCCGTACAGTAGATGGCAGCAATACACCTGATGAGTGTAGTCTGACAAACCTCAGCGAAGAAGAAGACATGGTAAGAACCAAAGTGTTGGTCAGTGTTTCCAGATGACCCTAATTAGATGTTACATTACATGTTTTCTTACTTCATGTAGCCGGCTAGCTAGCCAACATATTCAAACTTCTTATTCCTCTCTGATAAGATACCGCTGCACAAACATGCTTATCTATGCCTACACCAGCACTGGCACCAGGCAGTATTAGCCAGCTACGTTTGACTCTTAATACATTTAGCAAGCTAGCTAGCGATTAGCATTAGCAGCTAACATTATTTTAGCAACACCTTGCTAAGAAAAGACAAATGTTCGCCTTCAATGTAATGGCATGAAAATAATTGCCAGAATATTATACAATGACTTATCAACAGCTCTAACAATTTGACCCTCACAGGAAATCTTCACTGGCAGTTACAGAAAGACCCATTTACCATCTAGCCATTGATTCTTGAAGAATATAACTTATAAATGCCTCAAATGATTCAACTGTATTACCCCATCAGAAACCAAAACATGAGCTCGTATAAGGCCACTGTTTGTAAACCAATACTATATGGCTGAGGAGTAGGGTCGATCCAAGCGTTCTGACCTCACAAAGACAGTAAAGCAAAGACTAAGCGAACTGGCTACCGTTGGATAGCTTGCTAGACACAAATGAGAAAAAACCTCACTCTTACCATTTTACTTGCCCTAGCAGAGCTGGTTAGGCTGTTTTCATGTTATCCAGAGCGTTGGTGACTAACTGTGCTGCTCGCAACAATTTAATTTGAGCTTTTTTTTAACGTTAACTGCCACCTGGACATATTCAACGGGTGTTGAGTGCTAGTAAATTCTGCAGTTATTCTAAGCTCCGGTACACTCAGACGAGAGTGCTCTGAAATCGGAGTAGAGAGCGAATTTAGGAACGCACCCGAATTAACAATGTCCACTGAGAAAGCACACGACCCCTTGGCTAAGAATGATGTGAATAATCAAGTCAATAAACGTTGGGTAGTTAGTTAGAATATAGTTAATATACTGGTAAGTTTGATGTGTAAGTAGCCAACTAACGTTAGGTAGCTACAGTTGAAGTCGGAAGTTTACATACACTTTAGCCAAATACATTTAAACTCAGTTTTTCACAATTCCTGACATTTAATCCTAGTAAAAATTCCATGTCTTAGGTCAGTTAGGATCACCACTTTATTTTAAGAATGTGAAATGTCAGAATAATAGTAGAGAGAATGATTTATTTCAGCTTTTATTTCTTTCATCACATTCCCAGTGGGTCAGAAGTTTACATACACTCAATTAGTATTTGGTAACATTGCCTTTAAATTGTTTAACTTGGGTCAAACGTTTCTGGTAGCCTTCCACAAGCTTCCCACAATAAGTTGGGTGAATTTTGGCCCATTCCTCCTGACAGAGCTGGTGTAACGGAAACAGTTTTGCAGGCCTCCTTGCTCACACACGCTTTTCAGTTCTGCCCACACATTTTCTATGGGATTGAGGTCAGGGCTTTGTGATGGCCACTCCAAGACTTTGACTTTGTTGTCCTTAAGCCATTTTGCCACAACTTTGGAAGTATGCTTGGGATCATTGTCCATTTGGAAGACCCATTTGCGACCAAGCTTTAACCTCCTGACTGATGTCTTGAGATGTTGCTTCAATATATATTTGTGAAGTGCACCAGTCCCTCCTGCAGCAAAGCACCCCCACAACATGATGCTGCCACCCCCGCGCTTCACGGTTGGGATGGTGTTCTTCGGTTTGCAAGCCTCCCCCTTTTCCTCGAAACATAACAATGGTCATTATGGCCAAACAGTTCTATTTTTGTTTCATCAGACCAGATGACATCTCTCCAAAAAGTACAATCTTTGTCCCCACGTGCAGTTGCAAACCATAGTCTGACTTTTTTATGGCGGTTTTGGAGCAGTGTCTTCATCCTTGCTGAGCGGCCTTTCAGGTTATGTTGATATTGGGGGGGTCATTTTACTGTGGACATAGATACTTTTGTACCCGTTTCCTCCAGCATCTTCACAAGGTCCTTTGCTGTCGTTCTGGGATTTATTTGCACTTTTCGCACCAAAGTACATTCATCTCATCTCTTCCTGAGCGGTATGACGGCTGCGTGGTCCCATGGTGTTCATACTTGCGTACTATTGTTTGTACAGATGAACATGAACCAGACTTGTGAAGGTCCACCATTTTTTTCCTGAGGTCTTGGCTGATTTCTTTTGATTTTCCCATGATGTCAAACAAAGAGGCACTGAGTTTGAAGGTAGGCCTTGAAACACATCCACAGGTACACCTCCAATTGACTCAAATGATGTCAATTAGCCTATCAGAAGCTTCTAAAGCCATGACATTATTTTCTGGAATTTTCCAAGCTGTTTAAAGGCACAGTCAACTTAGTGTATGTAAACTTCTGACCCACTGGGATTGTGATACAGTGAATTATAAGTGAAATAATCTGTAAACAATTGTTGGAAAAACTACTTGTGTCATGCACAAAGTAGATGTCCTAACCGACTTGTCAAAACTATAGTTTGTTAACAAACAATTTGTGGAGTGATTGAAAAAACAAGTTTTTATGACTCCAACCTAAGTGTATGTAAACTTCTGACTTCAACTGTAGCTGACATACTGGTACATACTGCTGTAAAGATATGCAATGCGGTTTGTAAGGATAACGTAGCCAACATATCGTTACATTGCTCAACATTCTCTTAACATTTGTCATAATTAGTTAAAGCAGTTCATTTGTATCCACTCTCTCGTCAGACTTCGGCTGCATATTTTCCACAATTTTTTTCAAACCTGAAAATAGTTGAAGCCCCGCCATTTCCTGAAGAATTGCATTATGGGCCCTAAAAGCACAGAAATAGTGTCCTCTGCATATATACTTCGTATTTTGGCGACTGTAGTACGACATCCGGGAACCTTTGGCCACTAACTATATCCATACTAACTATATCCATACTAACTATATCCATACTAACTATATCCATACTATGACCAATAAGCATAATATATAGTATGGTTAGTATGAGTATTCGAACACAGCTCAAGTCTCTAGGCAGCCATTTTGTTTCTGTTTTAAAACTAGGTTGCCCCTTTAAAAAAGCCACACAATCAATCAATCAATCTGCAATTGAAACAATAACAAAGTTGTAATTCCATCACTGTTTTGCTAATAAGATGATGGATGGGTCTGGAGAAATGTAACTACTCTCAAATTCATAGACAGACCTATGGATGCAAGGACTGACCATCCATGATATCAACATTATAGTTTTAACCATGTTGAGGCTATACAGTGTTGATTTACATTGTTTCTGAACATTGGAGTAAAAATAGCTTATTTGGGGGTTCTGATGAGGTACAACAGTTGAACTAAGCTCATGAGGCATGTGTTATATTCTTCAAGAATCAATGGCTATAAATAAATTATTTAAAAGTCCAAATATGGATGTAACAATTGCAGATTTCCCCTTTCACACCTCAGTTCAACAACTGCAGAGTTTGTGCCTCTGCTTTTTTTTTTTTTTCTGCAGTACTTACTAGTGTTAATCAGGGCCCGTTCATCTTTAGAACCATTGGATGCCTTAAGATGCGTTTGGGAAACCGAGCCCAGATATCCAGTTTCCTCCTCTTCTTCATTCTTCGATGTGACAGTCATCTCCCCCTCCTCCTCTTTCACTCCACAAACTGCATCCTCCTCCTCCTTCACTCTGAACACGTCTTCCTCTTCTTTCACTGAAACGTTTTTGTCTTCTTCTTTCACTGTAACAACCCTCTACTTGTTTTTGTATTGAAACAGCCTCCTCTTCCTCCTCCTCTTTGACGAGAGCCTCTTTCTCCGTCCAGCAGACCTCTTCTTTAGCAGGAGGAGAATAGCTTAGTGAACTCATGTTCGGAGATGTTAGCTAGGCTAATGCTAACTTAACCAGCCCGCTAGCTGACTAATAACAACAACACCGTAAATATGAAATTAAATCTGATAACTAACTAGACGACAGAAGTGAGTTTAAAACACAGTGGCTAATATACATTAAAGCGTCTAAAGAGCTTTATTGTTCGGCTATTTTGTCTAGCAAGCTACCGAGGTGGCTGAGTAACTGTTGCTGCTGTTGAAAGAAGCGTTCCGTCCACTAGATTATACGTCACACCAACAGCACCTTAAATTCCCACACCGCCATCTGCTGACTGGAGTGGGTAACACAGTTGAGTAAAATGTTTATTTTCAGACAAAAAGTTAAAGTGTAGGAAGCATTAGTTTTTACTCAGCATTGTGACAATACCGTGTGGTTAAAGACTTACTAAGCTAGTTGTAGTCACGATATGGTTACCTATGAGTACAAACAGTTATGTTTTTGTGTTATTACATATTTATTAACTTATTTCTGGAAGTCTTCTAAACTACCCACAATGCACTATGTGTTACAGAGTTTGTATCCCAGTGTAGTGAAGTTTAACTCGGCAACTCGAACAAATTCTTATTTACATTGACGGCCTAACCCTGTTTCCAGTTGTCCACATGGCTGGGAGAACCTATTCAAGTAAGTAATTAAATAGATTTAAAAAAAAAAAAAAAAAACGATGTATTACTAGCTACAGTGCAGGCTAACTCAAATGAGCTGCTAAATGAGCTATCTATCTAACCAACTTCAAATACTGTATAGATAGATAGGTAGCTGGTGATATTTAATTCACTTAGCTAGCTAACTTCATATTAGCTAGCTATCTATTTATCACTGTAAAAAACAAACTCCAAATGCATTTGTAGGTAGCTAGCTAACAGCCATGGAGGAGGGTGAAAGGATAGCAGCCCCAACTGTCAGTGAGAGAGGAGGCTATTCTGGATAGGGCAGGTACTTTTGTGTTGTTCCTGTCCCTAGAAGTGAGGACGGAGATAATAGTAACATAATATTCAGTGTGGTGTAATTTGACTATAATGAAGTCTGTTTCTTGTGAGGTTGTCTGTCCTCAGATAAAGAGCTCTATGAAAGCCAGTCTACATATGAAGAGGTCCCAATGAAGAGCAGTGGTTCTCAGTCCTGGGGACTCAGAGGGGAACATTGTTGTTTTTGCCTTCACACTGCACAGCTGATTCAAATGATCAACTCATCATCGAGCTTCAAGTGGTATTTATGTATTCATTTGTGATGCCATCCTTGATATGATCCTGTTATTGTCACATGCTACACATGTACATATGTGTGCCCATGCATTTATCAATCCAATGTTATCATGATTTGTTATCAGGGATATTATACTTTAGTAATCCACAATGACCTGGTGATGTAACAGTCTAATAATTACATTGTCTTCCATATTCCTACAGATACCTTGTAACTGGAGATTCCATCATAACGGTTGCCTACAGTTACCGTGTAGGGCACTGCAAGGTTGGGTGACCAGGGTCATCTGGGACTGCCTCCTGGAGGAATTCAGGTGTGTGAAGGCTACCTGTGTCCTGCGTAACTTCATGAGGATGGACACGAGGACCAGGAGGGGATCTGCAGCTCGCCACCGTGTGCCAGAGGAGGAGTCTGCTGCTCTGCAGGATGTTTCAAGGATGGGGTCCAACAACGCAGCAAGAGAGGCAATCCGTGTGCATGAGATCTTCACCTCCTACTTCTTCAAAGAGGGTGTTGTTCCCTGGCAACACCATAGACTACACTATGCACAACCAAAGGCTCTTTTAAGAGCCATTCACATTGCAATAAGAGTATTCTTCCATTTACTTAGCTATGTCAACTGCATTTATTCAATTCCCAGTTTCTCTCCCTTTGATTTCTACTTCTCAGGTGAGGGTGCTGTTTAGGTAAGGGTGTGATGTCTGTACAAAAACAAAACAGGCTATTTTAAATCACCCATATTGAAAAAATGTAGAACAATTAGACACCCTATAACCCACACCTACACACTCATGAATCAATCTGATTGATGGATTGTGTTGTGCAGTAAACAGGTTAAGGTGTATAACTGTGGATCCTTCCACCTTCAAAGAATAGGCAAGAGGGCCAACCATGGAGAACAGTAAGACACTTCATTATTTCTATAACTACACTATATTGTTTGTCATTGTGTGTCCGTTCATGTTTTTCAGCATAAAGTCCTCTGCAGCCACTTAGTGTGGTGTGGACACCAGGTGAGGCCACACAGAGATTCCTGTTGAACACTGTCGCTTTAACTACCTTATTTTCTCAATAACAGTCTCTCTCCTTCACTTCATCCCTCTCTCCTCTTCTCCCTAAATCCTCTAGGTTATATCAGCTGTGTCGGTGAACCCCTCCTGCATCTGAACTGGCTACATAGAGGGCACAGCATGATCAGAGGTGAGAGGTCACTTGGTCAGGTCAACAGGAAGTATTGTTGAAGAGATGCTTTACATTGAAATACAGATATAGATGCAGTAGTCCCAGAGTTAATGATCCCAGGTCAGTTTATATTATACAGGAAGTATTATTAAAGAGATGCTTTACATTGAACTACAGATATAGATGCAGTAGTCCCAGAGTTAATGATCCCAGGTCAGTTTATATTATACAGGAAGTGTTATTAAAGAGATGCTTTACATTGAAATACAGATAGAGATGCAGTAGTCCCAGAGTTAATGATCCCAGGTCAGTTTTACATTTCACCTCCTGATTGATGACTAACAATGTTAGAATAAAAAATAATAACACAAGGTTTAAACATGCTCTCTCTCTCCATCTGCCTCTCGTCTGCAGGTATGTTTTGATGTGAGAGGATGCCAACCCCCAGTCCCATCATCGCCACCTCACCTGCTTTTAAGAACCTTTGGGCCGACGAGAGACACTATTATGTAATTGTGATGAACTGAGAGAATATTTATGTAGCACTGTGATTCATTAATCATGTGCTGCCTTCCCTGCTCATGTGCTTACCTCTTTCCCTTTCTGTCTTTTACACCTCTCTCACCCCCTCCTCTTTCTTCCTCTGTTTTTATAATGCACAACAGATGTGCATTGAAGGACAGATTGAACTTGTATTTATAACACTTGGATAATGAGCTTTCACATTCTCTACTGGTTGAAATGAAGTGTAATTTGATGAAATACTCCACCTATCCTGTGTTTACCAGATCAATGCAGATGAAGGGCATTAGATGTTGAGATGAACCAGTGTTAGAGTATTTACATGATGCATAGGAAGTGTAGTGTACTGTTTTTTAAAATCTATTTCAGTATATATGAATTAACTAGTTAAATCCTGTTTCTAGTCTATTAGTTACAATGTGTAACCATTGATGTCCCAGGACCAAGATTGGTAAACACTGTTGAAGTGTATAATTGTAATCCATACATGCAGACACAGCGTCATTCAAAGACTGGAATTTGATACTCCTGGTATTGGATATGACTGAAAAATAATCTCAAAGACATTCATACCTAAACTGCACCTTTATTTGCCAAGGTAGAGTACATGATCAGTGAATATATTAAATGTACAGGCTACAATGTGGGGATCTCATGCATGGTAATAACTACATGTATATACGACTTGCATCCTTGGCACAACATGATATTATATTCTACTCAATCCATAGGCTTCATTAATGTCATTCAGGCTGTTTTGAAGTTGATACAACTGGCTATGATAGCTGAGGTTCATAGGTTCTGAACTAATATGTATACCAAACGTTTGGGTCCATACACAGATCGGCTAGATAGCTAGCTACACATCCATAGGCATACAGGTATTTTAATCATCCACTGGACAATAAGCAAGAACATAGCTAGCTACGTTATTTCATCTATCTGCATGGCAAATATCAGCAAGGCAAGCTTACGAAATTGTACATTCAATTTACAGTAAATTATTCAGCTAGCTAGATTATATACATCCACTGTTTCACAAAACTACCGCCTGGTTTGCTGGTTGTTTCAGGAGTCCCTAAAAGAACCAGAATGACAATTTCATACTCATGTCACAACACCCATAAAGCTAGTCAGCTAGCTGGTTAATGTTAGCTAGTCAGCTAGCTGGCTAATGTTACATAGTCAGCTAGCTGGCTAATGTTAGCTAGTCAGCTAGCTGGCTAATGTTAGCTAGTCAGCTAGCTGGCTAATGTTAGCTAGTCAGCTAGCTGGCTAATGTTAGCTAGTCAGCTAGCTGGCTAATGTTAGCTAGTCAGCTAGCTGGCTAATGTTAGCTAGTCAGCTAGCTGGCTAATGTTAGCTAGTCAGCTAGCTGGCTAATGTTAGCTAGTCAGCTAGCTCGTTAAAGTTAGCCAGTCAGCTAGCTGGTTAATGTGTCACCCCCTTTGAAGCGGGGGATGACCGTGGAAGCGTTTGCATAAAGGAGTTCTGTATCTATAATTCTTAAAATAATTTATGTTTTTTGTGAACATTTATCGTGAGTAATTTAGTAAATTCACCGGAAGTTTGCGGTGGGTATGCTAGTTCTGAATGTCACATGCTAATGTAAAAAGCTGTTTTTTGATATAAATATGAACTTGATTGAACAAAACATGCATGTATTGTATAACATAATGTCCTAGGAGTGTCATCTGATGAAGATTATCAAAGGTTAGTGCTGCATTTAGCTGTGGTTTGGGTTTATGTGACATTATATGCTAGCTTGAAAAATGGGTGTCTGATTATTTCTGGCTGGGTACTCTGCTGACATAATCTAATGTTTTGCTTTCGTTGTAAAGCCTTTTTGAAATCGGACAGTGTGGTTAGATTAACGAGAGTCTTGTCTTTAAAATGGTGTAAAATAGTCATATGTTTGAGAAATTGAAGAAATAGCATTTCTAAGGTATTTGAATATCGCGCCACGGGATTCCAATGGCTGTTGAGTAGGTGGGACGATTTCGTCCCACATACCCTAGAGAGGTTAAACACTCTTGATATGTTAGCGAGTTATTACATTTAAATGACTCTGTTTTATCATCAATAACGTACCTGAAAAAGGGGAGAAATAATCACGAGTGTGATACGGTATTGTTTCCTCACTGAGAACTTTTACTGCAATAAGGAAAAGACCGCAATTTCCCCGTGAACTTGGGTGGAGACCAGAGCAATCGATCTCAGGCTCATAGATTAAGAGCATTTAGTAGATCACAGATGAACACTTTTCCCCTTCAATTAGGCACCACAAAATAAAGTAATCAATATAACGTTTACACATTCCTTTTACAATTCTTACCCTTTGTACGCTTGATGGATTTTAACACAATTATATGAATGTTATCGATCTCTATCAACTAATACAGAATGCATGATCTTTTTAACCTTAGATGTTTTAAGATCCTCACATACTATGAACTTACTAATACTTTTTAATGTATAACAGGCTATGAGTATTTCCTTTAACCTGTCACAATAGCTAGAACCTCCATCAGAAGCTAACCATCAGTAGCTAACCAGCTAATTAGCTACTAGCTATTTAGCCACTGTTAGAGGTCTTTACCTTTTTAGCTCAGACACCAGCCGCTTTTAGCCTGGATAATACCTGCCAGTCTGCACAGCGCGATATCAACACTGAGCATATCGGACTGTTTTTCTCCACTACATCACCGTATTCCTGCCGTAAGCTCTGGACCATTACACCGGATAATCGCAACTAGCTGGCTGCTACCGAGTGGTCCAGCCCCGAAGCTAGCCTTGAGCCAGGCCCATCTCCCGGCCTGCTCAGTGGACCCCATGATCACTCGGCAACACAGCTGACGCCTCCCGGACTCTTCACGAAGACGACTAGAAGCCACTACATCACCGGATTCCTGCCGTAAGCTCTGGGCCTTTGCACCGGAGTGGCTATAGTGGTTAATGCACTTGTCCCGAAGCTAGCACCAGTTAGCCTCGAGCCGGGTGTATCTCCCGGCTAGCAAACAAAATTACTCCAGCTACAATACCTCTTTTGCCAATTGGCCTGGACCCTTTGTCGACACAGAGCACCGCCGATCCATCATGACTGGTCTGCCGACGCAATTCCGTCTGATGTGCCTTCAACTGGCCTTTGCCAGACGTCGGTGATTCCCTTGTCCCGAAGCTAGCACCAGTTAGCCTCGAGCGAGGCGCATCTCCCGGCTAACGTAGTAACGACTACCTAACGGCTTCCCTGGTTCATATATTCCTGTTCACTGGACCCTATGATCACTTGGCTACATAGCTGATGCCTGCTGGACTGTTCATGAATCACGGTACTCTATTTTGTTTATCTGTCGGCCCCAGCCTCGAACTCAGGCCCTGTGTGTAGTTAACTGACCCTCTCTACCCATTCATCACCATTTTACCTGTTATTGTTGTCTTAGCTGATTAACTGTTGTCTTACCCGTTGTTGTCTTAGCTAGCTCTCCCAATCAACACCTGTGATTGCTTTATGCCTCGCTTTATGTCTCTCTAATGTCAATATGCCTTGTATACTGTTGTTTAGGGTAGTTATCATTGTTTTATTTTACTGCAGAGCCCCTAGTCCCACTCAGCATGCCTCAGAGAACTATTTTGTCTGACCTCCCACACATGCGGTGACCTCACCTAGCATAACTAGTGCCTCCAGAGATGCAACCTCTCTTATCGTCACTCAATGCCTAGGTTTACCTCCACTGTACTCGCACCCTACCATACCCCTGTCTGTACATTATGCCTTGAATCTATCCTACCACGCCCAGAAATCTGCTCCTTTTGTTCTCTGTTCCCAACTCACTAGATGACCAGTTCTGATAGCCTTTAGCCGTACCCTCATCCTACTCCTCTGTTCCTCAGGTGATGTAGAGGTTAACCCAGGCCCTGTGTGTCCCCAGGCACTCTCATTTGCTGACTTCTGTAACCGTAAAAGCCTTGGTTTCATGCATGTTAACATCAGAAGCCTCCTCCCTAAGTTTGTTTTACTCACTGCTTTAGCACACTCCGCCAACCTTGATGTCCTTGCCGTGTCTGAATCCTGGCTTTGGAAGGCCACCAAAAATTCTGAAATGTCCATCCCCAACTACAACATTTTCCGTCAAAATGAGAGGAGTTGCAATCTACTGCAGAGATGGCCTGCAAAGTTATATCATACTTTCCAGGTCTAAGCCCAAACAGTTCAAGCTTCTAATTTTAAAAATGTATCTCTCCAGAAAAAAGTCTCTCACTGTTGCCGCCTGTTATAGACCCCCCTCAGCTCCGAGCTGTGCCTTGGACACCATATGTGAATTGATTGCCCCCCATCTATCTTCAGAGTTCGTTCTGTTAGGTGACCTAAACTGGGATATGCTTAACACCCCGGCCGTCCTACAATCCAAGCTAGATGCCCTCAATCTCACACAAATTATCAAGGAACCCACCAGGTACAACCCTAAATCCGTAAGCATGGGCACCCTCATAGATATTATCCTGACCAACTTGCCCTCCAAACACACCTCTGCTGTTTTCAATCAGGATCTCAGCCTGCATCCGTTATGGGTCCGCGGTCAATCGACCAACCCTCATCACTGTCAAACGCTCCCTAAAACACTTCTGCAAGCAGGCCTTTCTAATCGACCTGGCCCGCGTATCCTGGAAGGATATTGACCTCATCCCGTCTGTAGAGGATGCCTGGTTGTTTTTTAAAAAGTAATTTCCTCACCACCTTAAATAAGCATGCCCCTTTCAAAAAATGTAGAACTAAGAACAGATATAGCCCTTGGTTCACTCCATACCTGACTGCCCTCGACCAGCACAAAAACATCCTGTGGCGTACTGCACTAGCATTGAATAGTCCCCGCGATATGCAACTTTTCAGAGAAGTCAGGAACCAATACACACAGTCAGTTAGGAAAGTCGTCCGGGGTAGGCAGTCATTGTAAATAAGAATTTGTTCTTAACTGACTTGCCTAGTTAAATAAAGGTTACATTTAAATAAATAAAAAGTGTTTTATGACAAACTGTTTTCTACAAATCTGTCAAGGCACCAATTTTGAGAAGGTTTTTAAACAAAGCTTTCAAAACAATTCATGAATGTAATTGAATCTAGGTATGTCTTGCCTATAATGTAATGGCATGAAAAAAATTGGCTGAATATTATACAATGACTTATCAACAGCTCTAATAATTTGCCCCCCACAGGAAATCTTCACTGGCAATTCTAGAATATACTATATAGCCCAGAAACCTGGTTAAACTATGATTATGACATCATGGATGAATTCTAGAATATACTACATATCCTAGAAACCTGGTTAAACTATCATTATGACATCATGGATGAATTCTAGAATATACTATATAGCCTAGAAACCTGGTTAAACTATGATTATGACATAATGGATGGCCAGTCTTTGTATTCATAGTGTAGTGAATTCAGGGGGTAGCCCTGAGCTGAACTCTAACCTGGGCCCAGTGACTGTCAAGTCAACACCTTATAACTGTTATGCCAAGATGTGGGGAACTTCTTGACGAGGTCCATAGGTGTTGGGTTACGGTTGCTACAATAGCTTTCTCTATGAATGTGAGAGTGGTTACACTTCTCCTTCCCCCATCCCTCAGCTGTTTACCAAACCAAGTCTCTGGGCAGCCATTTTGTTTCTGTTTAAAACCTAGGTTGTCCCTTTAAACAAGCCACACAACAATCAATCAATCTGCAGTTGAAACAATAACAAAGCTGTAATTCCATCACTGTCTTGGTAATAAGATGGTGGATGGGTCTGGAGAAATGTAACTACAGACAGACCTATGGATGCAAGGACTGACCATCCATGATATCAACGTTATAGTTTTAACCATGTTGAGGCTATACAGTGTTGATTTACATTGTTTCCTAACATTCGAGCAAAAAAAGCTTATTTGGGGATCTGATGGGGTACAACAGTTGAACTAAGCTCATGAGGCATGTGTTATATTCTTCAAGAATCAATGGCTATAAATAAATCATTTAAAAGTCTAAAAATGGATGTAGCAATTTCAGATTTCCCCTTTAACACCAAACATCAGTTCAACAACTGCAGAGTTTGTGCCTCTGTATTTAAGACAGTACTTACTAGTGTTAATCAGGGAACGGTTTCTCAAAACCATCTTATGGCCAAGTTCATCTTTAGAACCATTGGACGCCTTAAGATGCGTTTGGGAAACCGGGACCAGATATCCAGTTTCCTCCTCTTCTTCCTCCTCTTTCTCTGCCTCCTCCTCTTCTTTTACTGTAACATCCTCCTTCACTCTGAACGCGTCTTCCTCTTCTTTCACTGTAACAGCCTCACCCTCTACTTGTTTTTGTAATTCAACAGCCACCTCTTTGACGAGAGCTTCTTCTTCCTCCGTCCAGCAGATCTCTTCTTTAACAGGAGGAGAGTAGCTTAGTGAACTCATGGTCGGGGATGTTAGCTAGCTAGGCTAATGCTAACTTATCCAGCCCGCTAGCTGAATAATAACAACAAAGCAAATATGAAATTAAATCGGATAACTAACTAGACAACAGAAGTGGGTTTAAAACAAAGTGGCTAAGATACACGAAAGTGTCTAAAGAGCTTTATTGGTTCGGCTATTTTGTCTAGCAAGCTACCGAGGTGGCTGAATAACTGTCACTGCTGTTGAAAGAAGCGTTCCGTCCACTACATTATACGTCACACCATCAGCATTACATTAAAGCCCCACATCGCCATCTATTGACTGGAGTGGGTAACGCAGTTGAGTAAAACTTCTATTTAAAATGTGCAGACAAGTTCAATGTTGGAAGCATGAGTTTTTGGTCCCGGGGATAGAAATATATAAAGTTGACATTACATCATAAAATCCACCTTTTACATCGTACCTTAGCAATTTATGTTTTAGTAACTTCTGTTGTTGGTTTGGTGTCAAATAAGCCTCTCTTTATATGTTATTTGCCGAATCTGTTTTCCATGTGGGTTTTATGCTAAAGTTCCCTCTTTCAAGTTGGTAGCTAACTGGAAAATCTAATCAAATCAAAAATCTAATTTTATTGGTCACGTACACATGGTTAGCAGATGTTAATGCGAGTGTAGCGAAATGCTTATGCTTCTAGTTCTGACAGTGCAATAATATCTAACAAGTAATCTAACAATTCCCCAACAACTACCTAATACACACAAATCTAAAGGCGTGAATGAGAATATGTACATAGAAGCATATGGATGAGCGATGACCGAGCGGCAGTGGCGGACTGGCCGTAGGGAGCACCGGGACATTTCCCAGTGGCCTGAGGGTCGTTTTGGCCTGCCGTGAATAGTGAACTTGACTAACGATAATATAGCAAGCAGGAATGAGTTGACGGAGTATCCACGTATCAGGCGCAACTCTCACTCTCTCGCTGCAGTGTCCCCGCGCAAAAATGACATCGACGCACATAGCAACCGTCTACCTGCTTCTCTACCGATAACATTTTAGACAAGTCGCACGGCGAAATGGACGGTCAGAAAATGAAAGATGGAGCAGAGAGGGAGAGAATAAAACAAGAGAAAGGCCCTTGCCACAGACGCAGCTAAATGCTGCAAAATAAGCGACATATTCGCAAGTAAGGGACCAGGTCAAGTCAAAAACACACACACTGATACACACACACGACACCCAGCATGGCTTGCTAAAACACACACACTGATACACACACACGACACCCAGCATGGCTTGCTAAAACACACACACTGATACACACACACGACACCCAGCATGGCTAGCTAAAACACACACTGATACACACACACGACACCCAGCATGGCTAGCTAAGTAGCCTAGCTAATAATAGTGACACAACGGCCGGTAGACTAAACAGTTTGCACGTCTTACGTCTTCGTGGAGGAATTATATCATAGCAATGAGTGCAACATAGCGATCAGAATATGGCATTGAAGGCAATATGTTTCAACTAGTAGTAAATCTAGACTATGGACTTGCCAGGACTCGGTCATGACTCATGCCACATAAGCTGGGGAAAGTGCACATACACTGTACAGCGAAACAGGCTACAGTAACGTAACCATAATACATCCATGAACGGAACACAGTAGCCTGTGTGACACAGCACAGGAAATGACAAAGATCATTAACGCCATTAGTACCATCATTACAAGTTACATTAATATAAGGCTCTGGGAAAAATTAACAAACCTGTTCCACTCTGCTGTCCCCTGTTGATTTCCAGTTTTTAAGTACAGTATTTAAGATGATTGACGAGAACAGTATCATCCAACCATCGGGTAACTTGTTTCATGCGCATCAAAGGTGAGGGTGAATTTCAGATGTTCACTGCTTGTATTGATGAAGGAGTGGAATCGATGAAGTTCCTCTGCTGTCCTCTGGAATAGAAGGAACACGTCATCAATGAAGACTTTTACAGAGCCTGATGAGGTGCTAGAATGGATTGTTAGGGCTGACAATCACATTCTTCTCTAACAACCCCACATACAGATTGGCATAATTAGATGCTATTTTTTTAAACTACAATGACCATAATGCACTGCATGCCTACTTGTCTTGTCTGTGTTTCTTTTACACCTGCTATGTAAAAGAGACAGAAGAATGCACGATGGTCAATGCTATCTGGGATCCTTGGGACATCCCTACCCTAAACCCTAACCTTAACCCCTACCTTAACCATTTTAAATGTCAACTTCAATGGGCTAGGGACATCCCAAGGATGTATCTCTACCTGAAAATACATGATCTAAGTGATTGATAGTTGGTATTCAGCAGTCATAAAGCCTTATTTACTTTAACGAACTACTAAAATAGTGATTTTTTCAGACAGCATAGACAGCAGCTCTACACTTTATTGACTGACTGATCCATTCATCCTTCCATCCCTCCTCAGCCTTCCTCTCCTCTGAAGACCCAGTGAGGGTGGAGCTCAGTCAGAGAGCTGTTGAGGGACTGGTTAGGAAGAACACTTCTACAGCCAGAGAGGTGAGAGGTCACACATGGTTTAGATGGTAAATATTTATGTTCCCTTAGCGGTTCATCACGTCAGCTAAAGGGAATATGCTCCATCATCCATGTTTATTTACATTAGTGCAAATTGTCCACTGATATTGGTGTAATTTCTCACCCCTTTTGGCTGTATGAAAGTTAAATTCCCCTCAGACACACACATTTGTTCTTTGATATTATGAAGGTCATTTGTGTCAAATGTACCTTTCCCCACTCATTCACCACATCTCTTTACATTGCTGATGCATATTTGGTGGCCTGACTGCATCCAGACGATGTCAAAGGCCCATCCTGGTAGATCTGAACCTAATGCAGCTTGGAGTGATCAGATGACAGAAGTCACATTTAGGTGCCAGGTGTAACTGAGGCCATAGATGCTCCATATCCATTACTTTGAGTGTTTTATATAATATGCCTAAATGTGTTTCTGTGTTGCAGGGACAGTCAATAAATGGAACAGCAAGGCCACAGAACATGACATAAGCAGAGCTGTGGGAGACCACCTCAAGCCCCTGGTAGAGCCGGGGGTGGTGTTTACCACTCCACCACGCCTTCAGCAGGCTGGAAAAGTGGGATTGATCTGGTTGATCCATTTTGTTTGTTTCGGTTTGCAGTAGTTGAATCCTTTGACGTATTGTTGAATTAAACATTTATCTTCAACAAATGCACTGGGTTGGTTGAAAAGTAATACTAAACGTACATACCAGCACTATTTTGACATAGTGGGAGATATGAAAAAAGTATAAATTCAGTATAATAAGATGGACCAAGATACGTATTGGTTTTGCAAGAGTCTGTTGATTGTCAGTCATTGGGTTAATTTCTTTTGCAATATGTTCAAATCAAGCTTTATTTATACAGCACATTTCAGACATGGATGCTTCACAGGAAAAAAATAAAACAATGAAAATAAACAGAAATATTTACCACAACAAACATAAGATTAACAACTGAAAGACGAATTAGCATTCTAAGGAAAATCCATTGATTAAAATATTAATTGGATGCAACATCCAACCCAAAATATAAGCATGATTTTAGGAGGGGCTCTGAAAGACACTATGGGGGTGTCCACTGAAAGTTGACTAGTAACAACAACTGGGACCTAAAAGACACCCACCATGAGACCCACTAAATCTGGCCAAGAAGAGGCAAACAAAAGAAAAACCCACACCAAACTTAAAGACAGGAAGCAAACCAAAATGGTGGAGCAACTAAAGGTGTTGACTCTCCACATGTATCAAGACAACTGGAGCACTGGGCCAGACACTCTTAAATAGAACCTGGACCAGCTCAGGTGAAACACCTTCCCACTAACGAGATGGACAAGCCAGCACAGGTGTAACACATACTGACTAACGAGGTGACACCAATCAGTGCGTCCTACGTGCTAACGAGCTAGACGTGCTAACGAGCTAGACGTGCTAACGAGCTAGACGTGCTAACGAGCTAGACGTGCTAACGAGCTAGACGTGCTAACGAGCTAGACGTGCTAACGAGCTTGACGGGCTAACGAGTATAACGAATATAAACATGGTGTCTACTGGCGATCTACTGGCTATCAACAATTAAAAACAAGAAAAACACATTTCTAAACAATAATATACAATCGTTTTATTTTCTCTCATTTTTCTTTCTATAGAATCCTAAAACTCACTAGCTTCTAGAACTCTCGTCTTCCTAAAACTCACTAGCTTCTAGAACTCTCGTCGTCCTAAAACTCACTAGCTTCTAGAACTCTCGTCTTCCTAAAACTCACTAGCTTCTAGAACTCTCGTCCCCTTGGAACGAGCCCAAACAAAACTCATCTCCAATACAGAACAACATGTAGTCAAAATAAATTGTGATCCATGGCAACGCACTGGCTAAACGCAAAACAGAAATATTTTTGACTGCCCACCCTTGAGACAATCAGCAACCATGTTGTCCTTACCACAGACATGTCTGATTTCAAGATGAAACTCCTGCAATATCCGTAGTAACTTTCCACCTCACTGCAGAGCTTCTCTCTCTTCTCAGGGTTCACTAGATAGGCATGTTGTTGGATCGGGGCCCAGTCCCCAATGTCATGCTCTAGCACACTTGGGTTGGCACATCTGAGAATGAACCCTGATATTCATAAAAACACGGCAACAATGTGAATACAATTGTACCAAAAAAATTGTCAGTTGGTTACATAAATAATTATCATTACTAAATGTTACATGAATTGTAAATATGAAATATTTGATTGCATAGTCTTATTTTCGACGTCTTTTCAATGACATTTTGCTAGGTGGGATATCCCCAATGTCAAAGCACAGTTTTAACATGTACAAATCAATAACCAATATGCAGAAACAGTTTGTGATAAATTGAAAACCTAAACATAACATGTGCTATGTACACAAACATCAGCCAGTCAGGTTGTACGTGCTGTTGAAACTAACACAACTAAAAAACACATGGAAATGGGAGATATATTTTACCTCACAGGTTAGAGGACAACCTGCAGAAGACAGTCAGCTACATTTTGGAGTGATGCATTTAAATGTAGGGGTCGCTAAACAAAGGAACACAACACTTATTCATCGATATCATGCTAAAATCATTTGTGTGACAGGAGGGAGATGAAGTTGCACGTCCTGTTAAAACGAACAGCTCAAAAACCACATGGAATCTGGGAATAATGTGTACATCCCTGGTTAGAGGACAATTTGTAGAAAGCAGCTAGATACATTTTGAAGTGTTGCATGTTGATTCAAGTGGGTCACCAACGTGGTAAGTGTAACACAGATCTTTTTTTGTTAGTCACTTTTTGTTAAATCTCATAAATAGTAACTCTTCCATTTCAGAGCCTGGATTTCCCCCTGAGGCTAATATCCATATCATATTGAAATCAATAGAACAGGGGGCAAATGTTTATGGTTGTACATTGTGACATCATTAAAATACTCCTACTACAATGTTAAACATTCTACATTGTGACATTATTTCATTGATATCATGAAACAACTCCATGTATTTTCTGATGTTTAATCAGAGATCTTTTATCAGAGTATCTCTTCCCACATTGATCACAGCTAGGAGGTTTCTCTCCTGTGTGTGTTCTCTGATGTGATCCTAGGCTGGTTAGCCAAGCAAATCTTGTCCCACATTGACACAGCTATATTGTTTCTCTCCTGTGTGTGTTCTCTGGTGTATAGTGAGAAAGCTAGACGTAGAAAAACTCTTCCCACATTGAGTACAGCTATAAGGTTTCTCTCCTGTGTGTACTCGCTGGTGTTTAGTCAGATGGGAAGATGAAATATAAGTCTTCCCACATTGATCACAGCTATAAGGTTTCTCTCCTGTGTGTGTTCTCTGGTGTATTATCAGGCTGTCTGGCCGAGTAAAACTCTTCCCACATTGATTACAGCTATAAGGTTTCTCTCCTGTGTGTACTAGCTGGTGTCTACTCAGATGGCAAGATGAAATATAACTCTTCCCACATTGAGTACAGCTGTAAGGTTTCTCTCCTGTATGTGTTCTCTGGTGTATAATCAGATAGCTAGATGTAGTAAAACTCTTCCCACATTGATCACAGCTGTAAGGTTTCTCTCCAGTGTGAATTCTCAGGTGTACTTTTAGTGATTTTAATCTTAAGTAACTCTTCCCACAATCAAAACAGTGGTGAGATTTCTCTCCTGTGTGTACTCGCTGGTGTATTTTAAGTTCTGATGAAGATTTGCAATGTTTTCCACAGTCAGAGCAGCAGAGCAGCATATATTTCTTCCCTGTGGGTCTCTGCTGGTGTTTCTTGAGGTGATAGAATCTGGACAAACTCGTCTCTGCCTCGTTAGCATCATGATGTTGAGGCTCCCCAGAGGATCCATGATAGTCACGTCTCTCTCCTGTGTGAACAAGTCAGACAGATAGTTAAAGGCTCACAACAGCAGAAAACCACTGAAAAAGGTGATGCAAACAGCGTAGCCATGATACTGTACAACAATTGACGTCTGTAATGAATGTTAAAATGACTTGACAATTGTCTTAAGACAGTCAAGTGAGCAACAATAGTCATATTTAGTCTTGTTTTCACATTAGTAGTAACTAGAAATAAGTAAAAGGTGTTGAACTCCTAAGCAGTGTGCTAGGCGACTTTTGTTCTCAAATATAGGCACCTTTCTGTGTTTGCTAAAATTGCGACAAGGGCGATGCACACACAATTTGACTGCAGAAACACATCCCTGCTAATGCAGAAACCGCTAGTTATGGATGTAGTATATCTGCCTGGAGCAAAAATGGTGAGCAAGTGGCCTAAGCTGTGCCATTAGAGATTCTGGGTTCGAGTCCAAGCTCTGTTGCCGGCAGGGATATCCTTGTCTCATCGCGCACTAGCGACTCCTGTGGCAGGCCGGGCGCAGTGCACGCTGACCAGGTTGCCAGGTGTACAGTGTTTCCTCCGACACATTGGTGCTGCTGGCTTTCGGGTTGGATAGGCATTGTGTCAAGAAGCATCGCGGCTAGGTTGGGTTGTGTTTCGGAGAACGCATGGCTCTCGACCTTCGCCTCTCCAGAGTCCGTATGGGAGTTGCAGCGATGAGACAAGACTGTAAGTACCAATTGGGGAGAAAAAAGGGGTGAAAAAATATATATATTTAACAAATGGTGAGCAAAGATTAGTTTTCACAATGTATTCTGAATATTACAGCACAAGATCAGGAGTGCTACTCAAGGAAACTCACATTAAGTTCTGTGTCTATTCACTAATTCACCACCGTGGGGGAAACTCAGGGGAGTTCTCATAGGCTGACAGCAAATATAGCCTCCATTTCCAGGTTGATTATGATTATTATTATCATTTGACACTACTTTGGATTATAATTGTAAGGCTCGTTTGAATGTCCTGATTTAATATAATGTTTGTGTTTTTGTCAAATGTACTACTTTATATTTAAAAACAACTTCAACCAGTAAAATGCTCATTGGCTAGTTTTCCATCAGCCTGATAATGAGGTTTTGTCCACTAAGTGTATGCCAAAATGGTCTATAATCTCACCTAACAATAACATAGACCTACTGTAAGACCCATAACTTCACCTAACAACAACATAGACCTAGGACTATAAATCATTTAATATTTCAGGTGAAAGAAGGAGACTAAAATGTCTTTGTCATGACAATTCATAACCTGATCACCAGATAATTTTGTGAATAATCCCATTAGGCTACTCTGTAATGTGTTGTCATTCTAAATGTCCTGAATAAAGGAAAATAGCTCTGTGTGTTGTACAATAGCCTATCCATCAAGGAACAGTTCTCTACACATTATGAGCTAAGTATCTCCGTTTCCAAACGGACTAACGAGACCCTACTGTAAATCAAGTAGACAATAACACATTATAAATATCGATTTGTTTGGGATGTTGGATCCAACGTGGAGCACGGCATAACTGTCTTTACCGGTGTAATGAATGAAGAACTACATTTGACTGGCATGCAGAAAATGATTTCCTGGATCAGCTGATGATAGTTGAACATGTGACTGTAACTAAACAGCTACAGTATTAAGTATTATGTGTAATTATTTAAGAACCGCATTAATGACAGTATCCATTTGGGAGTTGTCAATAAAGTTAAGGTGACTCTCGGTTAGAACCATTGGATTTAGTAAACTGAAATGATTTAGGATTTCTGTGCCCATGAAAACTGTTTTCCCAGCGTAACATAAGGAGACACTAAATGTTACGTAGTTAGAGAGCATTTCAGAGATCTGAATACAAAAAACTGTCCGACAGCAAGATCCAGTATTTAAGTTAAAGTTCATCATATGACAAGCTTAACGTTATGACTATAACTACTGTTCCCTGAAGGAGGGAAACTAGGTACAACATACTATTAAATCCACACGTTATGACTATAACTACTGTTCCCTGAAGGAGGGAAACTAGGTACAACATACTATTAAATCCACACCTCGCTGGAAGCCCCGCATTCCACAGGTGATGAGCGTGAGACTCGGATATATTCCTTAAATGTAATACCGCTCTTCACCGACCCAGGAAGTGGCGGGGCCAAACAGGTTTGGTAACTCGTTCGTAACTGGCACGCAGATCGGTAGAAATGGTCAGATAAATTGGCACTTCAAACAGAAATGGAAAAAGTTTACCTATTTTACCGGAAACTCCAGGAGCATAACATTAGAATTAACGAAGGCCAGCAGCAGGTGGGGAATTGGTTATTTTCTTCTGGTTATATTGATCTCTGGCTTCCTCAAGTCATTTGTGTGTGTTAATTATTTAATCAAACGCTTGAAGCATCAGTTCAGTTCAAGTTCTGCACATACAGTTGATTTTATTAAACACACGGGGTGTGTCTATATGAACAAATACACGTCATAACATTTCAACCAATCAATTGGTAGAAAGAAAATACTCTCTTTTTTTTAAAATCTGCCCTAGAACATACAACATACATGCATTCTGACCCCTTCCTTTTTACACATTTGGTTATTATAAAATATATATATATTTTTAAATTATCAACTTTCAGACAATACCTCATAAAGACATCACAATACCCCATAAAAGTGAGAAAAAAAGTTTAGAAATGCTTGTATATATATCTAGGTCATGCCGTAGGCTACAGTAGGTTGTATCTCTCTAGGTCATGCCAGTAGGCTACAGTAGGTTGTAACTCTCTAGGTCATGCTAGTAGGTTACAGTAGGTTGTATCTCTCTAGGACATGCCAGTAGATTACAGCAGGTTGTATCTCTCTAGGACATGCCAGTAGGTTACAGTAGGTTGTATCTCTCTAGGTCATGCCAGTAGGTTACAGTAGGTTGTAACTCTCTAGGTCATGCCACTAGGTTCCAGTAGGTTGTATCTCTCTAGGTCATGCCACTAGGTTACAGTAGGTTGTATCTTTCTAGGTCATGCCAGTAGGCTACAGTAGGTTGTATCTTTCTAGGTCATGCCAGTAGGCTACAGTAGGTTGTAACTCTCTAGGTCATGCCAGTAGGTTACAGTAGGTTGTAACTCTCTAGGTCATGCCAGTAGTCTACAGTAGGTTGTATTTCTCTAGGTCATGCCAGTAGGTTACAGTAGGTTGTATCTCTCTAGGTCATGCCAGTAGGTTACAGTAGGATGTATCTCTCTAGGTCATGCCAGAAGGTTACAGTAGGTTGTAACTCTCTAGGTCATGCCAGTAGGTTACAGTAGGTTGTATCTCTCTAGGTCATGCCAGTAGGTTACAGTAGGTTGTAACTCTCTAGGTCATGCCAGTAGGTTACAGTAGGTTGTATCTCTCTAGGTCATGCCAGTAGGCTACAGTAGGTTGTAACTCTCTAGGTCATGCCAGTAGGTTCGAGTAGGTTGTATCTCTCTATGTCATGCCACTAGGTTGTAACTCTCTAGGTCATGCCAGTAGGCTACAGTAGGTTGTAACTCTCTAGGTCATGCCAGTAGGTTACAGTAGGTTGTATCTCTCTAGGTTGTCCCAGTAGGCTACAGTAGGTTGTAACTCTCTAGGTCATGCCAGTAGGTTACAGTAGGTTGTATCTCTCTAGGTCATGCCAGTAGGTTACAGTAGGTTGTATCTCTCTAGGTCATGCCAGTAGGTTACAGTAGGTTGTATCTCTCTAGGTCATGCCAGTAGGTTACAGTAGGTTGTATCTCTCTAGGTCATGCCAGTAGGTTACAGTAGGTTGTAACTCTCTAGGTCATGCCAGTAGGTTACAGTAGGTTGTAACTCTAGGTCATGCCAGTAGGCTACAGTAGATTGTATCTCTCTAGGTCATGCCAGTAGGCAACAGTAGGTTGTAACTCTCTAGGTCATGCCAGTAGGTTGTATCTCTCTAGGTCATGCCAGTAGGCTACAGTAGGTTGTAACTCTCTAGGTCATGCCAGTAGGTTACAGTAGGTTGTATCTCTCTAGGTCATGCCAGTAGACTACAGTAGGTTGTATCTCTCTAGATCATGCCAGTAGGCTACAGTAGGTTGTATCTCTCTAGGTCATGCCAGTAGGTTACAGCAGGTTGTAACTCTCTAGGTCATGCCAGTAGGTTGTAACTCTCTAGGTCATGCCAGCAGGCTACAGTAGGTTGTAACTCTCTAGGTCATGCCAGTAGGTTACAGTAGGTTGTAACTCTCTAGGTCATGCCACTAGGTTCCAGTAGGTTGTATCTCTCTAGGTCATGCCACTAGGTTACAGTAGGTTGTATCTTTCTAGGTCATGCCAGTAGGCTACAGTAGGTTGTATCTTTCTAGGTCATGCCAGTAGGTTACAGTAGGTTGTATCTCTCTAGGTCATGCCAGTAGGTTACAGTAGGTTGTATCTCTCTAGGTCATGCCAGTAGGCTACAGTATGTTGTAACTCTCTAGGTCATGCCAGTAGGTTACAGTAGGTTGTAACTCTCTAGGTCATGCCAGTAGGTTACAGTAGGTTGTAACTCTCTAGGTCATGCCAGTAGGTTACAGTAGGTTGTATCTCTCTAGGTCATGCCAGTAGGCTACAGTAGGTTGTAACTCTCTAGGTCATGCCAGTAGGTTCCAGTAGGTTGTATCTCTCTATGTCATGCCACTAGGTTGTAACTCTCTAGGTCATGCCAGTAGGCTACAGTAGGTTGTATCTCTCTAGGTCATGCCAGTAGGTTACAGTAGGTTGTATCTCTCTAGGTCATGCCAGTAGGTTGTATCTTTCTAGGTCATGCCAGTAGGTTGTATCTCTCTAGGTCATGCCAGTAGGTTGTATCTTTCTAGGTCATGCCAGTAGGTTGTAACTCTCTAGGTCATGCCAGTAGGTTACAGTAGGTTGTATCTCTCTAGGTCATGCCAGTAGGTTGTATCTTTCTAGGTCATGCCAGTAGGTCGTATCTCTCTAGGTCATGCCAGTAGGTTGTATCTCTCTAGGTCATGCCAGTAGGTTACAGTAGGTTGTATCTCTCTAGGTCATGCCAGTAGGTTACAGTAGGTTGTATCTCTCTAGGTCATGCCAGTAGGCTACAGTAGGTTGTATCTCTCTAGGTCATGCCAGTAGGCTACAGTAGGTTGTATCTTTCTAGGTCATGCCAGTAGGCTACAGCAGGTTGTATCTCTCTGGGTCATGCCAGTAGGTTGTAACTCTCTAGGTCATGCCAGTAGGTTGTAACTCTCTAGGTCATGCCAGTAGGTTACAGTAGGTTGTAACTCTCTAGGTCATGCCAGTAGGTTACAGTAGGTTGTATCTCTCTAGGTCATGCCAGTAGGCTACAGTAGGTTGTAACTCTCTAGGTCATGCCAGTAGGTTACAGTAGGTTGTAACTCTCTAGGTCATGCCAGTAGGCTACAGTAGGTTGTAACTCTCTAGGTCATGCCAGTAGGTTACAGTAGGTTCTATCTCTCTAGGTCATGCCAGTAGGCTACAGTAGGTTGTAACTCTCTAGGTCATGCCAGTAGGTTACAGTAGGTTGTAACTCTAGGTCATGCCAGTAGGTTACAGTAGGTTGTATCTCTCTAGGTCATGCCAGTAGGCTACAGTAGGTTGTAACTCTCTAGGTCATGCCAGTAGGCTACAGTAGGTTGTAACTCTCTAGGTCATGCCAGTAGGTTACAGTAGGTTGTAACTCTAGGTCATGCCAGTAGGCTACAGTAGGCTGTATCTCTCTAGGTCATGCCAGTAGGCTACAGTAGGTTGTATCTCTCTAGATCATGCCAGTAGGCTACAGTTGGTTGTATCCAAGTGGAAACAATTATCAACCCAATGTGGAAAGTGTTGAATTTGGTCAACAACAAAATGAATGGCATATTTGCTACGTGAGGTTAACTTGATCTAACAGAAGTTTCGTAATGATTAAGTTGTTTTGTGGACACGTGACATACCGACAACTTTGATAAAACACTATTGGAGTTGTCTCCAGATCGCTATGCATATTCATGCTAGTAGTTTAGCATCTCTCTCCATTGAATACAGGCGGTTGACGACATCAACCCTCATAGAATATAAACAATAGATTACAATAATAAGATGTATCCACCAATCCAAAGACAGGATAGGTGGGAGCGAGACAGCCCACAGTGCAGCTTTGTGGACAACGACTCCCCTTGTTAGGGCGGAGAGACATCTTGTCAGTATATTCATAATCTTGGGTGTAGCCAACCCAACTCTCACATGGCTCTATTGGGGGTCACGGTGTGTAGTAAAACATCACTACATTAAAATCACTACATGCCGTGGCCCCCCAGTCTGCGGTCAGCAGATAGACCCTCCTCAAATATATATGTTAAGTCACTTTTTGGAAACGGAACGGAGAAAACAAGGGGTAGCTTGTTCTCTACGTCGTCTGATTCTAGACATATCAGTCATCATCCCAGGGCCCTCCGTTGAAGAGGTATTGACGAGCCAACTCCGAATATCCAAAGTTAAAAACTAATTGAAGGCGGTACTTACTGGTGTTAATCAGATCTCCTGTCTCCTCCTCTTCATCTTCCAATGTGACAGTAATCTCTCCTTCCTTCTTCACTCCAAAAACAGCATCATCCTCTTCTTCCTCTTGTTTAACTGAAACGTCTTTCTCTTCTTCTTTCACTGTAACAGCCTCACCCTCTACTCCTTGTTTTACTGTAACATCCTCCTCTTCCTTCTCCTCTTTCACGACAATGTTCAGCCCCAGAGCTTCTTTCTCCGTCCAGCAGACCTCCTCTTGTTTAACAGGAGGGGAGTAGTTTAGGGAGCTCATGTTCGGGGATGTTAGCTAGCTAGCTATCATTAGCGACTAGGCTAATACTAACTTAACCAGCCAGCTACTATAGCTGACTAATAAAAAAATAACGTAATATTAAATTAAATAGGTTAACAAGTAGATACGACAGAAGTGTGTCTAAAACACAGTAGCTAATATAGACCGAAAGCGTATAAATAGCTTGAATCTTTCGGCTATGTTGGCTAGCAAGCTACCGAGGTGGTTGACGAGCTGTTTATGAAGAACCGTCCACTAGATTATACGTCACGCTGCAGCATCGCCTGAAAGACGCACATCGCCGTCTGCTGACTGGAGGGAAACGCAGTTGAGGATCACATTTTATTTTCAGACAAAGATTATTTTACATGGATTTAATTAAATAATACTATTGAGACATACAAAGACAGTGATGTGTTGGTTGATTAGTGTGAATAAAACATGTTTACTACAGCACATTTAAGGAAGTTTCATTAAGTCAAACAACATCTAAATAAGTAGCCATCTACTGTCGGTCTATACTGCTCCTACATGGAGTAACAATACATCATGTAGATGTATATAATGAACAGACTAGGTCTATACTGCTCCTACATGGAGTAACAATACATCATGTAGATGTATATAATGAACAGACTAGGTCTATACTGCTCCTACATGGTGTAACAATACATCATGTAGATGTATATAATGAACAGACTAGGTCTATACTGCTCCTACATGGTGTAACAATACATCATGTAGATGTATATAATGAACATACTAGGTCTATACTGCTCCTACATGGTGTAACAATACATCATGTAGATGTATATAATGAACAGACTAGGTCTATACTGCTCCTACATGGTGTAACAATACATCATGTAGATGTATACTACCGTTCAAAAGTTTGGGGTCACTTAGAAATGTTTTTGTTTTTTAAAGAAAGCACATTTTTCATCCATTAAAATAATAATACAATTGATCAGAAATACAGTGTAGACATTGTTAATGTTGTAAAAAAAAACGTTTTTTAAATAAATAAATGCACGTTTATCTAACCAGGTGGCCAGTTGAGAACAAGTTCTCATTTACATCTGCGACCTGGCCAAGATAAAGCAAAGCAGTGGGACACAAACAACAACTTGTTCTTTAACAAAGCTTTTGTAAACAGTGTTGTTGCATAACAATCAGGCAGTAGAACAACAATAATCATCACCCTCTTGACCAATCTTCCCTCCCCTTAACATTGGGTTGATTCAGACCCTGTCAGTGTACCAGGTGGACATTGGGTTTGATTCAGACCCTGCCAGTGTACCAGGTGGACATTGGGTTTGATTCAGACCCTGCCAGTGTGCCAGGTGGACATTGGGTTTGATTCAGAACCTGCCAGTGTACCAGGTGGACATTGGGTTTGATTCAGACCCTGTCAGGGTGTCAGGTGGACATTGGGTTTGATTCAGACCCTGCCAGTGTACCAGGTGGACATTGGGTTTAATTCAGACCCTGTCAGAGTACCAGGTGGTTATTGGGTTTAATTCAGACCCTGTCAGTGACCCAGGTGGTCATTGGGTTTGATTCAGACCCTGTCAGTATGCCAGGTGGACATTGCGTTTGATTCAGGCCCTGTCAGTGTGCCAGGTGGACATTGGGTTTGATTCAGGCCCTGCCAGTGTACCAGGTGGACATTGGGTTTGATTCAGACCCTGCCAGCATGTCCAGAAATGTATTCCAAGGTCAGTAACTTATAACCACAGAACCACCCCAGACCTTTCATGCCTGACTAAAAACACCTAAGTATTAGATTTACTGCCATGGTCTAGTATGTCACTGCATCAGAGACCATTCACAATGCTGGCTGAGGTACGAGTAAAACATTACATATTATTTCCTAACCATTCACAATGCTGGCTGAGGTACGAGTAAAACATGACATATTATTTCCTAACCATTCACAATGCTGGCTGAGGTACTAGTAAAACATGACATATTATTTCCTAACCATTCACAATGCTGGCTGAGGTACGAGTAAAACATGACATATTATTTCCTAACCATTCACAATGCTGGCTGAGGTACGAGTAAAACATGACATATTATTTCCTAACATTTCACAATCCTGGCTGAGGTACGAGTAAATGATGACATATTATTTCCTAACATTTCACAATCCTGGCTGAGGTACGAATACTTCAGTAAATAAATTTGCAAAAATGTAAAAAAAAAAAATGTTTTTGGTTTGTCATTATGGGGTATTGTGATGTCATTATGGGGTATTGTGATGTCATTATGGGGTATTGTGTGTAGATTGATGAGGGGAAGAATTATTAAATTTTAGAATATGGCTGTAACGTAACAAAATGTGGAAAAAGTGAAGGGGTCTGAATACTTAACGAATGCACTGTATACCACTGGCAGAGTTTTCTACCGTTGGCAGAGTTTTCTACCATTGGCAGTTTTGTACACAGTCATATGTTACGTGGTATAGAAAAGTCCAATCTTAGGAGAGTACATGGGAGGCACTATACTGTGTGTCTGCAGGTGTCTATCTGATCAAAACCACGGATACAGGTCCGTGGTTTTGGATCATGTCTACAGAGAAACCTAGATTCAAATACTTAGATTTGTGTGTATTGGGTCTATGTTGTGAAATTGTTAAATATTACTTGTTAGATATTACTGCACTGTCGCAGCTAGAAAGACAAGCATTTTGCTACACCCACAATAACATCTGCTAAACATGTGTATGTGACCAATAAAATGTGATTTTGATTTGAAATAAACGTCCTATTTATCAAATGTGCTTTTGTCTGGGGTCAAAATGACTCCAAAGGATTTGAATTTGTTAAAAGTCCATATTGATACAGAAACACTAAACCATTATTTAGATTTATTAAGAACAAGTTGACTGACAAAGTCATGAAGAATTGAATAAACTACATTTTGGCTATGATAAAAGATATGCCTCTGGGGTCAAAATGATCCATGTCAGAAGTATGGTTGAATGCAAATATGTAGTGGGTGTAACGTTCGTTTTAATTTCTCACTCATTAAAAACGAATCAATCAACACATGCTTCTCTTTGAACGACTTAATATAATATTAATCTTTTATGAAATAAATGAAAAATAAACGTTTGGTTCCTCAACTGCGTTGCCCTCCAGTCAGCAGATGGCGATGTGCGTCTTTTAGGTTCAGGCGATGCTGCCAGTGTGACGTATAATCTAGTGGACGGGACGCTCCTTCAACAACAACAGCTAGTCAGACACCTCGGTAGCTTTCTAGCAAACATAGCTACAACATTCACGCTCTTTACACTGTTTTGGTGTATATTAGTCGCTGTGTATTAAACACACTTCTGTCGTATGTACTTGTTGGCCCATTTAATTATATATTTACGTTGTTTGTCAGCTAGCTGGTTTACTAAGTTAGCTTAGAACTAGGCTAGTCGCTAATGCTAACTAGCTAACATCCCCGACCATGAGTTCACTAAGCTACTCTCCTCCTGCTAAAGAAGAGGTCTGCTGGACGGAGAAAGAAGTTCTTGTGAAAGAGGAGGAAGAAGAGAAGGATGTTACAATACAAAAACAAGTAGAGGGTGAGGCTGTTACAGTGAAAGAAGAAGAGAAAGACGTTTCAGTGAAAGAAGAGGAAGTCACGTTCAGAGTGAAAGAGGAGGAGGATGTTACAGTAAAAGAAGAGGAGAAAGAGGAAGATGCGTTCAGAGTGAAAGAGGAGGGGGAGATGACTGTTACATCCAAAAAGGAGGAAGAAGAAGAGGAGGAAACTGGATATCTGGTCCCGGTTTCCCAAACGCATCTTAAGGCATCCAATGGTTCTAACGGTGAACTCAGCCATAAGATGGTTTTGAGAAACCGTTCCCTGATTAACACTAGTAAGTACTGTCTTAAATACAGAGGCACAAACTCTGCAGTTGTTGAACTGATGTTTGGTGTTAAAGGGGAAATCTGCAATTGCTACATCAATATTTGGACTTTTAAATTATTTATTTATAGCCATTGATTCTTGAAGAATATAACACATGCCTCATGAGCTTAGTTCAACTGTTGTACCCCATCAGAACCCCAAATAAGCTTTTTTTACTCCAATGTTTAGAAACAATGTAAATCAACACTGTATAGCCTCAACATGGTTAAAACTATAATGTTGATATCATGGATGGTCAGTTCTTGCATCCATAGGTCTGTCTATGAATTTGAGAGTAGTTACATTTCTCCAGCCCCATCCATCATCTTATTACCAAAACAGTGGTGGAATTACAGCTTTGTTATTGTTTGAACTGCAGATTGATTGATTGTTGTGTGGCTTGTTTAAAGGGGCAACCTAGGATTTAAACCGAAACAAAATGGCTGTCCAGAGACTTGGTTTGGTAAACATCTGAGGGATGGGGACTGGAGAAATGTAACCACTCTCAAATTCATAGAGAAAGCTATTGTAGCAACCGTAACCCAACACCTAGCGACCTCTTCAAGAAGTTCAGACATCTTGGTGTAACAGTTATAAGGTGTTGGCTTGACAGTCGCTGGACCCAGGTTTGAGTCCAGCTCAGGGCTACCCCCTGAATTGACTACACTATAAATACAAGGACTGGCCACCCATGAGGTCAAAATTATAGTTTTAACCTGATTTCAAGGCTATATAGTATATTCTATAATTGCCAGTTAAGATTTGCTGTGGGGGTCAAATTGTTACAGCTGTTGATACAGTTGAAGTGGGAAGTTTACATACACTTAGGTTGGAGTCATTAAAACTCGTTTTTCAACCACTCCACACATTTCTTGTTAACTAACTGTAATTTTGGCAAGTCGGTTAGGACATCTACTTTGTGCATGACACAAGTAATTTTTTCAACAGTTGTTTACAGACAGATTATTTCACTTATAATTCACTGAATCACAATTCCAGTGGGTTTGAAGTTTGCATACACTAAGTTAACTGTGCCTTTAAACAGCTTGGAGAATTCCAGAGAATTATGCCATGGCTTTAGAAGCTTCTGATTGGCTAATTGACATAATTTGAGTCAATTGGAGGTGTACCTGTGGATGTGTTTAAAGGCATACCTTCAAACTTGGTGCCTCTTTGCTTGACATCATTGGAATATCAAAGGAAATCAGCCAAGACCTCAGTCTGGTTCATCCTTGGGAGCAATTTCCAAACGCCTGAAGGTACCACGTTCATCTGTACAAACAATAGTACGCAAGTATAAACACCATGGGACCACGCAGCCGTCATACCGCTAAGGAAGGAGACGCATTCTGTCTCCTAGAGATGAACGTACTTTGGTGCGAAAAGAGCAAATCAATCCCAGAACAACAGCAAAGGACCTTGTGAAGATGCTGGAGGAAACAGGTAGAAAAGTATGGACTTTTACTGTGGATATAGATCCACAGTAAAACGAGTCCTATATCGACATATCTGAAAGGCCGCTCAGCAAGGAAGAAGCCACTGCTCCAAAACTGCCATTAAAATAGGCAGACTACGGTTTGCAACTGCACATGGGGACAAAGATCGTACATTTTGGAAAAATGTCATCTGGTCTGATTAAACAAAAATAGAATTGTTTGGCCATAATAACCATCGTTATGTTTGGAGGAAAAAGGGGGAAGCTTGCAAGCCGAAGAACACCATCCCAACCGTGAAGCACGGGGGTGGCAGCATCATGTTGTGGTGGTGCTTTGCTGCATTAGGGACTGGTGCACTTCACAAAATAGATGGCATCATGAGGAAGGAAAAGTATGTTGATATATTGAAGCTACATCTCAAGACATCCGTCAGGAAGTTAAAGCTTGGTTGCAAGTGAGTCTTCCATATGGACAATAACCCCAAGCATACATTTACATTTAAGTCATTTAGCAGACGCTCTTATCCAGAGCCACTTACAAATTGGCATACTTCCAAGTTGTGGCAAAATGGCTTAAGGACAACAATGTCAAGGTATTGGAGTGGCCATCACAAAGCCCTGACCTCAATCCTATAGAACCTTTGTGGGCAGATCTGAAAAAGCGTGTGCGAGCAAGGAGGCCTACAAACCTGACTCAGTTACACCACCTCTGTCAGGAGGAATGGGCCAAAATTCACCCAACTTGTGGGAGGCTACCCATAACGTTTGACCCAAGTTAAACAATTTAAAGGCAATACTACCAAATGCTAATTGAGTGTATGTAAACTTCTGACCCACTGGGAATGTGATGAAAGAAATAAAAGCTGAAATAAATAATTCTCTCTACTATTATTCTGACATTTCACATTCTTAAAATAAAGTGGTGATCCTACCTGACCTAAGACAGGGAATTTCTACTCGGATTAAATGTCAGGAGTCGTGAATAACTGAGTTTAAATGTATTTGGCTAATGTGTATGTAAACTTCCCACTTCAACTGTAAGTCATTGTAAAATATTCAGCCATTTATTTTTTCATGCCATTACATTGAAGGTGAAACATACCTAGATACAATAACATTAACCTCTCTAGGGGGAGTGGGACGCTAACGTCCTACCACATCCAGTGAAATTGCAGAGCGCCAAATTCAAAAACAGAAATATTATATAAATAAAAATTCATTCAGAAAACATACAAGTGTTATACATTGGTTTTAAGATGAACTTCTTGTGAATCCAACCACGGTGTCAGATTTCAAAAAGACTTTACGGCGAAAGCAAACCATGCGATTATCTGAGAACAGCGCCCAGCAGACAAATCATTACAAACAGTAACCAGCCAAGTAGAGGAGTAACAAACACAGAAATAGCGATAAAATGTATCACTTACCTTTGATGAGCTTCATATGGTTACACTCCCAAGACTCCACGTCACACAGTAAATGTTCGTTTTGTTCGATAATGTCCCTCTTTATCTCCAAAAACCTCTGTTTTGTTGGTGCATTTTGTTCAGTAATCCATTGGAACAAAGCACAGTCACAACAGGCAGACAAAAAATCAAAAAAGTACCATAAAAGTTCGTAGAAACATATCAAACGTAAATCCTCAGGTTGTTTTTGTCATAAATAATCTATCATATTTCAACCGGACAATAGCTTCGTCAATAGAAAAGGAAAAACAAGAAAGGCACGCTCCTGGTCATGCGCAGGACTCATGTCTGGAATGAGGACTCATGTCCTCTCATTGAAAGTGGTGTTTCTCCCTCATTTTTCAGAGTAAAAGCCTGAAACATTGCCTAAAGACTGGCCACATGTTGTGAAAGCCATAGGGATCGTGAACTGGGTCATAAGTCTTGGTATGGTGGATAGGCTTTCAATGGAAAAACAGCCATTTCAAAATAATAGCACTTCCTGGATGGATTTTCCTCAGGTTTTCACCTGCCATATCAGTTCTGTTATACTCACAGACATTATTTTAACAGTTTTGGAAACTGTAGAGTGTTTTCTATCCACATCTACCAATTATATGCATATCCTACTCGGGCTTCTGGGCCTGAGTAGCAGGCAGTTTACTTTGGGCATGCTTTTCATCCAAAATTCCTAATGCTGCCCCCTACCCTAGTGAGGTTAAAGGTGAAACATACCTAGATTCAATTACATTAATAAGGGTGAAGCATACCTAGATTCAATAACATTTATATGATTCAATAACATTAATGAATTGGTTTGAAACCTTTGTTTTAGAACCTTCTCAAAGTTGGTGCCTTGATGGTTTCTCACTCGTACTCTGACTTTTTAAAAGGGATTTTGGGACAATTAGCTTAGTTTATAACGTGTATTTTAGGAACTGCGTGTCACAGCATGACAATGTGAACGTGATTGGTCGACAGTCTCTTGGATGGGCTTTAAACATTTGAATAAGGCTGTAACTTAACAAAATGTGGAAAACGGAAGGGGTCTGGACTTTCTGAATGCTCTATGTTTTATTACATTTTTCAAATGTAACCTTTTATTTAACTAGGTAAGTCAGTTAACTTCTAACATCTAGATGTTCCGCTAGCGGAACGCCTAACCAATATCCAATGATAGAGCGTGGCGGGAATTACAAACTCCTCAAAAATCCGAAAACTTAAATTTTTCAAACATATGACTATTTTACACCATTTTAAAGACAAGACTCTCCTTTATCTAACCACACTGTCCGATTTCAAAAAGGCTTTACAACGAAAGCAAAACATTAGATTATGTCAGCAGAGTACCCAGCCAGAAATAATCAGACACCCATTTTTCAAGCTAGCATATAATGTCACAAAAACCAAAACCACAGCTAAATGCAGCACTAACCTTTGATGATCTTCATCAGATGACACTCCTAGGACATTATGTTATACAATACATGCATGTTTTGTTCAATCAAGTTCATATTTATATCAAAAGCCAGCTTTTTACATTAGCATGTGACGTTCAGAACTAGCATTCCCACCGAACACTTCCGGTGAATTTACTAAATTACTCATGATAAACATTCACAAAAAACATAACAATTATTTTAAGAATTATAGATACAGAACTCCTTTATGCAATCGCGGTGTCCGATTTTAAAAAAGCTTTTCGGTGAAAGCACATTTTGCAATATTCTGAGTAGATAGCCCGGCCATCACAGGCTAGCTATTTTGACACCCACCAAGTTTGGTACTCACCAAACTCAGATTTACTATAAGAAAAATTGGATTACCTTTGCTGTTCTTCATCAGAATGCACTCCCAGGACTTCTAGTTTACACCCAATGTTGTTTTGGTTCCAAATAATCCATAGTTATATCCAAATAGCGGCGTTTTGTTCGTGCGTTCAAGACACTATCCGAAAGGTGACGCGCCGGCGCGTATCATGACAAAAAAATTCAAAATATTCCATTACGGATTGCACACTGCTCTCGATAGTATCACTGATATTTAACAAGCTTACGTATCGACCTCACGGCCTTCATCAGAGCTTTTGTGAATTCTTTTAAATCAGCACCCCTATGTAGACCTAGCCCCACCCACATCCATTCCACACATGGAAAGGGATTGGAGGCAAAGGAAAAATAAATAAGTGCTACCAAACATAACAATATGCCTTTCACAAACACTACAAAAGTGTATAAATAAGACGCATTAAACACGTCCATAAAACCACAATGAGGACATAGCAAGTTTTCATTAATAATTGGGTACATCGTACGAAAAGCATCAGAATTATCTTAAATAGGCACATATTTCAAGTTCAAAATCACAACATAACATACATAGGCATTTCACATTAAGTCCTTTAGGAAATAATGTCTGGAGGGTGAAAATCCCAAAACATTCTCTTTTGCTCAGAGTATTATTAATATCACCTCCCCTGTCTGTTATCTTGACTTTCTCTATGCCACAAAATCTAACGTTTGAAATGTCATGCTTTAGGTCATTAAAATGTACTGCGACTGGATAATCCCTGTTGTTTCGCCTGATTGAACTTTTATGTTCACTAATTCTCTGTTTGAGAGAGCGGGAGGTCTTACCGACATAGCAGAGCCAACATGGACATTTAATAATGTAAATAACATGGGTGGTGGAACACGTAATGGATTTTTTAATTCAGCCGGCAAAGTTGGGTCCGATGATAAAATATGCCAGTGTTTCTTGATCACACATCCCACTTTTCGCGAGTTCAAAGTATATGTGGTTGTGAACATTACGGAGTGTTCTTTGACTTTAGCGGGTCTTTTTTGTAACAATTCATCTCGTGTTTTTCCCAATGCCAAATGAAGAGCTTCATCCACACATTGTGGCGAATAGCCTCTTCTTAGAAACCTAATGCGCATCTCCGCTGCTTTTGCTAGATAATCCTCTGTGGAGTGGCATATACAGCGCAGTCTGAAAAACTGGCTTCTTGGAAGTTCTCTTTTTAATGGCTCAGGATGGAAGCTGCCCCCCTGTAATAGAGTATTTCTGTCCGTTTCTTTTCTATACAGAGTTGTAAACAGGGTTCCATTTGATTTCTCAATCCACATATCGAGGTAATAAACACGTTGAGTGTCACATTCAATAGTGAATTTGAGATTGGGGTCAATGTCATTGAGTAGTGACATAAAATCTGACAGCTCTTGTTCAGTTCCTTCCCATATGCAAAAAAATGTCGTCAATATATCGATACCACTTCAGGACTTTATTCAAAAATGGGTTTTCGTTTTCATTATTGACAAAACTATACTATAACTACTGTTACCTGAAGGAGGGAAATGAGGTACAACACCTGATTGGCCCCACCCCTTCCTGGGTCGGTGAAAAGCGGTATTAAATTGAAGGAATAAATCCAAGCCTCACTCTCATCACCTGTGGAAGGTGGGGCTTCCAGCGAGGCGTGGATTTAATAGTATGTTGTACCTAGTTTCCCTCCTTCAGGGAACAGTGGTTATAGTCATAACGTGTGGATTTAATAGTATGTTGTACCTAGTTTCCCTCCTTCAGGGAACAGTAGTCATAGTCATAACATCACGCTTGTCATATGATGAATTTCAACTTAAATACTGGATCTTGCTGTCGGACAGTTTTTTGTATTCAGATCTCTGAAATACTCTCTAACTACGTAACATTTAGTGTCTCCTTATGTTACGCTGGGAAAACAGTTTTCATGGGCACAGAAATCCTAAATCATTTCAGAGTTTGCTAAATCCAATGGTTCTAACCGAATGTCCCCTTAACTTTATTGACAACACCCAAATGGATACTGTCATTAATGCAGGTCTTCAATAATTACACATAATACTTAATACTGTAGCTGTTTAGTTAGAGTCACATGTTCATATCACACATATCATCAGCTGATCCAGGAAATGATTTTCTGAATGCCAGTCAAATGACAAACATCACGACATGGGTATATCTGCTGTTTGGTGAAGTTATGGGTAGGTCTATGTTATTGTTAGGTGAAGTTGTGGATCCTACAGTAGGTCTAAGTTATTGTTAGGTGAAGTTATGGGTCCTACAGTAGGTCTATGTTATTGTTAGGTGAAGTTATGGGCCAATTTAGCAAACAGTGTACAGACCCTCATTGTCAGGCTGATGGAAAAGCTAGCCAAAGAACATTTTACTGGTTGAAGTGTTTTTTAAGTGCAAAGAGGTTGATTTGCGATGATCAAATCAAAGTTTATTTATCACGTGCGCCGAATACAACAATCTAACCAATAGTGCGAAAAAAAGGTGTGTGTGTGTGTGTAGGTAGGTACGTAAGTAAAGAAATAAAACAACAGTAAAAAGACATTTGAAAATAAGAGTAGCAAGGCTATATACAGACACCGGTTAGTCAGGCTTATTGCGGTAGTATGTAAATGTAGGTATGGTTAAAGTGACTATGCATATATGATGAACAGAGAGTAGCAGTAGTGTAAAAAGAGGGGTTGGCAGGTGGTGGGACACAGTGCAGATAGCCGGGTTAGCCAATGCGTGGGAGCACTGGTTGGTCGGCCCAATTGAGGTAGTATGTACATGAATGTATAGTTAAAGTGACTATGCATATAAGATAAACAGAAAGTAGCAGCAGCATAAAAGAGGGGTTGGGGGGGGGCACACAATGCAAATAGTCCGGGTAACCATTTGGTTACCTGTTCAGAAGTCTTATGGCTTGGGGGTAAAAACTGTTGAGAAGCCTTTTTGTCCTAGACTTGGCACTCTGGTACCGCTTGCCATGTGGTAGTAGAGAGAACTGTCTATGACTGGGGTGGCTGGGGTCTTTGACAATTTTTAGGGCCTTCCTCTGACACCGCCTGGTGTCGAGGACCTGGATGGCAGGCAGCTTTGTCCCAGTGATGTACTGGGCTGTACGCACTACCCTCTGAAGTGCCTTGCGATCGGAGGCCGAGCAATTGCCGTACCAGGCAGTGATGCAACCGGTCAGGATACTCTCGATGTTGCAGCTGTAGAACCTTTTGAGGATCTCAGGACCCATGCCAAATCTTTTTCGTTTCCTGAGGGGGAATAGGCTTTGTCGTGCCCTCTTCACGACTGTTCATGTGTTTGGACCATTCTAGTTTGTTGTTGATGTGGACACCAAGGAATTTGAAGCTCTCATCCTGCTCCACTACAGCCCCGTCGATGAGAATGGGGACATGCTCGGTTCTCCTTTTCCTGTAGTCCACAATCATCTCCTTAGTCTTGGTTACGTTGAGGGATAGGTTGTTATTCTGGCACCAACCGGCCAGGTCTCTGACCTCCTCCCTATAGGCTGTCTCGTCGTTGTCGGTGATCAGGCCTACCACTGTTGTGTCGTCAGCAAACTTAATGATGGTGTTGGAGTCATGCCTGGCCATGCAGTCGTGGGTGAACAGGGAGTACAGGAGGGGACTGAGCACGCACCCCTGGGGAGCTCCAGTGTTGAGGATCAGCGTGGCAGATGTGTTGCTACCTATTCTCACCACCTGAGGGCGGCCCATCAGGAAGTCCAGGATCCAGTTGCAGAGGGAGGTGTTTAGTCCCAGGTTCCTTAGAATAGTGATGAGCTTTGAGGGTACTATGGTGTTGAACGCTGAGCAGTAGTCAATGAATAGCATTCTCACATAAATGTTCCTTTTGTCCAGGTGGGAAAGGGCAGTGTGGAGTGCAATAGAGATTGCATCATCTGTGGATCTTTTTGGGCGGTATGCAAATTGGAGTGGGTCTAGGTTTCTGGGATAATGGTGTTGATGTGAGCCATTACCAGCCTTTCAAAGCACTTCATGGTTACGGACGTGAGTGCTACGGCTCTGTAGTCATTTAGGCAGGTTGCCTTTGTGTTCTTGGGCACAGGGACTATGGTGGTCTGCTTTAAACATGTTGGTATTACAGACTCAATCAGGGACATGTTGAAAATGTCAGTGAAGACACCTGCCAGTTGGTCAGCACATGCCCGGAGCACACGTCCTGGTAATCCGTCTGTCCCCGCAGCCTTGTGTATGTTGACCTGTTTAAAGGTCTTACTCACGTCGGCTACGGAGAGCGTGATCACACAGTCGTCCGGAACAGCTGATGTTCTCATGCATGCCTCATTGTTGCTTGCCTCGAAGCGAGCATAGAAGTGATTTAGCTCGTCTGGTAGGATCGTGTCACTGGGCAGTGTCTAATCCAGATGAGTGAGTGATCCAGTCTAATCCATCATTCGAGGTGTGATTGATGTGTGAGTGATCGCTGTCCTTATATCCAGAAGCTCTTTTCTGCAGAAACATTATGTACAGAATAATTTACAAATATCGCAAAAGAAAACACATAATAGCACAATTGGTTAGGAGACGGCCATCTCCTCCGGCGCCATTTTTGAGTTAAAAGCATTTTTACTGGTTGAAGTGTTTTTTAAGTACAAAGAGGTTGATTTGCGATGATGACACAAACATTATATTAAGCAGGACATTCAAGCGAGCCTTACAATTATAATCCAAAGTAGTGTGAAATGCACTCATAAGCAACCTGGAAATGGAGGTTACTTCCCTGAGTTTTCCCCCATTCACATCAAATAACGTATTTCTAGCCTACAATCATCAATGTCACTACTAATGTGAAAACAAGACTAAATATGACTATTCTTGCTCATTTGAAGACAATTGTCAAATAATTGTAACATTCATTACAGACGTCAATTGTTGTACAACATCATGGCTACGCTGTTGGCATCACCTTTTACAGTGGATTACCGCTGTTGTGGGCCTTTAACCATCTGTCTGACTTTGTTGTTCACACAGGAGAGAGACGTGACTATCGTGGATCCTCTGGGGAGCCTCAACAACCTCATGATGCTGACAAGGCAGAGAAGAGTCTCTCCACATTAGAACACCTCAAGAAACACCCACAGAGACCCACAGGGAAGAGAACTCACTGCTGCTCTGACTGTGGGAAGAGTTTTGTTTCTTCAGGACATTTAAAATCACACCAGAGAATACACACGGGAGAGAAACCTTATAGCTGTGCTCAATGTGGGAAGAGTTTTACTACATCTGGCCAGCTGACTTTACACCAGAGAACACACACAGGAGAGAAACCTTATAGCTGTGCTCAATGTGGGAAGAGTTTTGTTCAATCTGGCCAGCTGACTTTACACCAGAGAACACACACAGGGGAGAAACCTTATAGCTGTGATCAATGTGGGAAGAGTTTTGTTCAATCTGGCCAGCTGACTTTACACCAGAGAACACACACAGGAGAAAAACCTTATACCTGTGATCAGTGTGGGAAGAGTTTTGTACAATCTGGGCAGCTGACTTTACACCAGAGTACACACACAGGAGAGAAATCTTATAGCTGTGATCATTGTGGGAAGAGTTGTGTGGCATCTAGAAGTTTGACTCTACACCAGAGAATACACACAGGAGAGAAACCTTATAGCTGTAATCAATGTGGGACGAATTTTGCTCCATCTAGCAGTCTGACTCTACACCATAGAATACACACAGGAGAGAAATCCTATAGCTTTAATCAAGGTGGGAAGCGTTTTACTACATCTGGCCAGCTGACTTTACACCAGAGAACACACACAGGAGAGAAATCTTATAGCTGTGATCAATGTGGGAAGAGTTTTGCAGCATCAAGAAGTCTGACTCTACACCAGAGAATGCACACAGGAGAGAAGCCTTATAACTGTGATCAATGTGGGAAGAGTTTTGCTGCATCTAGAAATCTGACTCTACACCAGAGAATACACACAGGAGAGAAGCCTTATACCTGTGATCAATGTGGGAAGAGTTTTACAGGATCTAGCAATCTGACAATACACCAGAGAACACACACAGGAGAGAAACCTTATAGCTGTGATCATTGTGGGAAGAGTTTTGGTCAATCTGGGAAGCTGACTGTACACAGGAGAATACACACAGGAGAGAAGCCTTACAGCTGTGATCAATGTGGGAAGAGTTTTACAGGATCTAGAAATCTGACAATACACCAGAGAATACACACAGGAGAGAAGCCTTATAGCTGTGATCAATGTGGGAAGAGTTTTACAGGACCTAGAAATCTGACAATACACCAGAGAATACACACAGGAGAGAAGCCTTATAGCTGTGATCAGTGTGGGAAGAGTTTTATTACATCTAGCAATCTGACTCGACACCAGAGAACACACACAGGAGAGAAATCTCATAGCTGTGACCAGAGATAATCTGATAAAAGATCTCTGATCAAACATCAGAAAATACATGGATGAGTTGTTTCATGATATCAATGAATTAATGTCACAATGTAGAATGTTTTAACATTGTAGTAGGAGTATTTTAAATTTGTCACAATGTAGAGCCCTAAATGTTTGTCCCCTGTTCTATTGATTTCAACATGATATGGATATTAGCCTCAGGGGGAAAATCCAGGCTCTGAAATGGAAGAGTTACTATTTATGAGTTTTAACAAAAAGTGACTAACACAAAAAGAGCTGTGTTACACTTACCACGTTGGTGACCCACTGGAATCAAAATGCAACACTTCAAAATGTAGCTAGCTGTTTTCTACAAATGTTCCTCTAACCAGTGATGTACACATTATTCCCAGATTCTTTGTTTTTTTTAGCTGTTAGTTTTAACAGGACGTGCAACTTCATCTCCCTCCTGTCACACAAATGATTTTAGCGATGACTGATGACAAATAAGTGTTGTGTTCCTTTGTTTAGGGACCCCTACATTTAAATGCAACAACATGCCTATCTAGTGAACCCTGAAAAGAGAGAGAAGCTCAGCGGTGAGGTGGAAAGTTACTATGGATATTGCAGGAGTTTCCTCTTGAAATTAGACTTATTCAATTTATTTTGACTGCATGTTTTTCCGTATTGGAGATAAGTTTTGTTTGGACTCGTTCCAAGGGGACGAGAGTTCTAGAAACTAGTGAGTTTTAGGAAGATGAGAGTTCTAGAAGCTAGTGAGTTTTAGGAAGATGAGAGTTCTAGAAGCTAGTGAGTTTTAGGAAGATGAGAGTTCTAGAAACTAGTGAGTTTTAGGAAGACGAGAGTTCTAGAAGCTAGTCAGTTTTAGGAAGATGAGAGTTCTAGAAGCTAGTGAGTTTTAGGAAGATGAGAGTTCTAGAAGCTAGTGGGTTTTAGGAAGATGAGAGTTCTAGAAGCTAGTGAGTTTTAGGAAGACGAGAGTTCTAGAAGCTAGTGAGTTTTAGGAAGATGAGAGTTCTAGAAGCTAGTGAGTTTTAGGAAGATGAGAGTTCTAGAAGCTAGTGAGTTTTAGGAAGATGAGAGTTCTAGAAGCTAGTGAGTTTTAGGAAGATGAGAGTTCTAGAAGCTAGTGAGTTTTAGGAAGACGAGAGTTCTAGAAGCTAGTGAGTTTTAGGAAGATGAGAGTTCTAGAAGCTAGTGAGTTTTAGGAAGATGAGAGTTCTAGTAAAAGAAAAAGGTGAAAAATAATTGTAATTAAATTTAAAAAATAATACGATTGTATATTATTATATAGAATTTTTTAAATTGTTGTCAGCCAGTAGACACCATGTTTATATTGGTGAAGGTGAAGCATTGTAGTTGATTATAATGAGAAATGGAAGTTGTTTTCTGTTGGTGGTAAGCATTCTCTTAAGGGGGAAGGTGTTACAGTCTTTCTTTTAACCTGTTAGGGCTAGGGGGCAGTATTTACACGGCCGGATAAAAAACGTACCCGATTTAATCTGGTTACTAATCCTATCCAGTAACTAGAATATGCATATACTTATTATATATGGATAGAAAACACCCTAAAGTTTCTAAAACTGTTTGAATGGTGTCTGTGAGTATAACAGAACTCATATGGCAGGCAAAAACCTGAGAGATTCCTTTACAGGAAGTGGCCTGTCTGACCATTTATTGGCTTTCTTTGACATCTCTTCCCAAAACAAAGGATCTCTGCGGTAACGTGACACTTCCCACGGCTCCAATGGGCTCTCAGAGCCCGGGAAAAACCTGAATGACGTAATTCAAAGCCCTGGCTGAAACACACGAGCGCTTTTGCTAAGTGGTCTATCAGAGGACAAAGGGCTTAGGCTCGTGCACTGGCCGCCCCCGTCTTTCTGTTTTTCCCTCTATTTACCGAAACGTGGATTCCCGGTCGGAATATTATCGCTTTTTTACGAGATAAATTGCATAAAAATTGATTTTAAACAGTGGTTGACATGCTTCGAAGTACGGTAATGGAATATTTAGAAATGTTTTGTCACGAAATGTCCCATGTGCGCGACCCTGATTTACCATTTCGGATAGTGTCTAGAACGCACGAACAAAACGCCGCTGTTTGGATATAACGATGGATTATTTGGGACCAAACCAACATTTGTTATTGAAGTAGAAGTCCTGGGAGTGCATTCTGACGAAGAACAGGAAAGGTAATAACATTTTTCTTATAGTAAATCTGATTTTGGTGAAGGCTAAACTTGCCGGGTGTCTAAATAGCTAGCCCGTGATGGCTGGGCTATGTACTTAGAATATTGCAAAATGTGCTTTCACCAAAAAGCTATTTTAAAATCGGACATATCGAGTGCATAGAGGAGTTCTGTATCTATAATTCTTAAAATAATTGTTATGCTTTTTGTGAACGTTTATCGTGAGTAATTTAGTAAATTGTTAGTAAATTCCCCGGAAGTTTGCGAGGGTATGCTAGTTCTGAACGTCACAAGCTAATGTAAAAAGCTGTTTTTTTATATAAATATGAACTTGATTGAACAAAACATGCATGTATTGTATAACATAATGTCCTAAGATTGTCATCTGATGAAGATCATCAAAGGTTAGTGCTGCATTTAGCTGTCTTCTGGGTTTTTGTGACATTATATGCTAGCTTGAAAAATGGGTGTCTGATTATTTCTGGCTGGGTACTCTGCTGACATAATCTAATGTTTTGCTTTCGTTGTAAAGCCTTTTTGAAATCGGACAGTGTGGTTAGATTAACGAGAGTCTTGTCTTTAAAATGCTGTAAAATTGTCATATGTTTGAGAAATTGAAGTAATAGCATTTCTAAGGTATTTGAAAATCGCGCCACAGGATTCAACTGGCTGTTACATAGGTGGGACGATTTGGTGCCACCTAGCCCAGAGAGGTTTTAAGGTGTTAGTCTTTTTGGTTTTTCCATTTTATGTTTTGAGGTTGGACGTTTGTATATTATTATTTAGAAATACGTGTTTTTTTATTATTTTTAATTGTTGACAGCCAGTAGACACCATGTTTATATTGGTGAAGGTGAAGCATTGTGGTTGATTATAATGGGAAATGAAGTTGTTTTCTGTTGGTGGTAAGCAAACTTGTCCAAAAGAAATGTAGGATATATTTGTTGTCTTAAGGGGGAAGGTGTTACAGGCTTTGGTTTTTCCATTTATGTTTTGAGGTTGGACTTTAGCGCGTATAGCTCGTTAGCGCGTATAGCTCGTTAGCGCGTATAGCTCGTTAGCGCGTATAGCTCGTTAGCGCGTATAGCTCGTTAGCGCGTATAGCTCGTTAGCGCGTATAGCTCGTTAGCGCGTATAGCTCGTTAGCGCGTATAGCTCGTTAGCGCGTATAGCTCGTTAGCGCGTATAGCTCGTTAGCGCGTATAGCTCGTTAGCGCGTTAGCGCGTATAGCTCGTTAGCGCGTATAGCTCGTTAGCGCGTATAGCTCATATAGCGCGTAGGACGCACTGATTGGTGTCACCTCGTTAGTCAGTATGTGTTACACCTGTGCTGGCTTGTCCATCTCGTTAGTGGGAAGGTGTTTCACCTGAGCTGGTCCAGGTTCTATTTAAGAGTGTCTGGCCCAGTGCTCCAGTTGTCTTGATACATGTGGAGAGTCAACACCTTTAGTTGCTCCACCTTTTTGGTTTGCTTCCTGTCTTTAAGTTTGGTGTGGGTTTTTCTTTTGTTTTCCTCTTCTTGGGCAGATTTAGTGGGTCTCATGGTGGGTGTCTTTTATGTCCCAATTGTTGTTACTAGTCAACTTTCAGTGGACACTGAGAGCAAAATTGCAAAATTATGTTATAATACTTTTTTTTGCAACAAATGGTGGTTTTATGCAACAGAATAGAGTGTTCTTAGAACTATTGTGTCAGTGTGTTCTACTGAGGATGGGCCTCTGGGAGAAAACACTGACAGGAGATTTACAATGAGACTGCATTCCAGAGCATGAGTTAATGTTTCTGTTCTATATGGTACCAGGTAGAGATATCCCCAGGGCCAGACCCTAGGATCTACACAGAGTACTGTTTTTACAGCAGATACTGTCTGCTGAGAATTATAAGTGTCTTTCATACAAATCTTAACCTTGTGACCCGTTCTATACATCTGTTGTTTGCCATGTAGGTTAAAAGGGGTGTATCTTGGCTTTAAAATACCTTTGTACTTTTGTTTCGTGGCTCTCAACGAGTCATCTGGGGGTGATTCGTCGACCGGCCATCATTATCGTAGAGCACCCAATTGATTAATTTTGTGTATGTGTTGTATTGACCTGCCCCCTTATCAATAAGTGAATAAAGGTTTAGTTTAAGAATAACTCTGACTTGTGATAAGTTTCTCTTCTCATTTGATATTAAAGAAATTAACAACCACATTTGGCGATGGGGATGTGAATCTTCACTTGGTGACCGCTCCTGGTGACCTGGGTAAATGGTGCACGAGGGATCCCTCTAACTTGGGATCTCAGGGAGATCACACTTCAGGAGCGGAGCAGATGGACCCACCTTTGATCTGAGAGGCAGCGAGCCGAGTGGATACCACATCTTGAATGTAGTTTAAAAATAAAGAATGAGGTGAGCGAAACAAGTGGAATTTTTAGAAACGCCTCGTAGACTCGGTGTGTATTCCTGTGTGAGGGGGGGGCACCTTGGAGGTGTAAACAGGGCCGAGGCAGTAGGCTCTTAGTGTGTTTTCCTGAGTGAGGGGGGCACCTTGGAGGTGTAAAGAGGGGCGAGCCAGCTATCTGTGAGCTGTATGAAATCTAGAATCTGTGTTTACTAGTTAAGACCATCTATGATATAGTATAAGATAGTAAGGTGCCCCTGTAATTGTTTTAAACATGTAATTATTTTAAATCTGTAATTGTTTTAAACCTGTACCCCATTTTAGAAGTATTGAAAGATGTAAATGTATGAGTTACATTATCCTAGGAACTAACCATTAGATAGAAATGTGAAAATACTCCTGCAGGTATGTTTGGGAATAGCATTGTGTGACTGTGATATGAGAGTTGTGTGACTGTGATATGAGAGTTGTGTGACTGGAAATGAGTCTTAATCTGTCGTCTGGATAGTAACATATAGAAATATGCTTAATCAGATGATTGTAATGTGGATAATAAGCGGGATGATATTTTAGAAAGCAGCAGAAGGTCTATAGTTCCTGGGAGGCTTGATTTTGCCGTGGTCTCAGGGAGGTTAGAGAACCGTTGAGGATCCCATGGTCATTGTCCGGGAAAAAAAAGTTTATTTTTTTGTTCTGCTGTGAGTATGTTTGGAGAGCTGCTTCGTAGCTGTGGAGAGTCCTTGAAAAAACAAATGGAATGGTTGTCGTGAGTACCTGAGAATTTCTTATGTTTTATATGGATTCTGTGAATATATGATGAATTGTATGTGTGTAGAATCGATTACTAGAGATTTGATAAAGTAATATTGGGAATATAATTAGATACAATTTAAACAACCCATATGTAGACGAACGTAGGTTTTGAGTTGGTATCTTTAATGGATTATTTGATAAAGATGAGGTTTAAGCATTATTAAACAGTCTACAAAGTGTGGGCAGTTGGATGAAACTATAAAACGCTTATTGGACTTTCTCCATCCGGGTACTACATTTGAAATAAAACTGCCCTTAATGTCTGGGGGGGTCTTCCCAGTATGAGAGGAGTTGCTAGATTTATTGAATAAACTTTTTTCCATAAAGTTAGAGTGAACCAAGGTAACTATGTAAATGTCTCTCGGCCAAGGTGACTTTTATCAATATACACTCTAAAAAGTAAAGGTTCCTGGAGTATCCTGTAGGGGTTCTTCAAATTGAAACTGTGTGGGAACCCCTAAAAGTTATTTGAAGAACATTTTGTGGGAACCTCTAAGTTCTTTGAAGAACCCCTTATCATGGTTCCTTAAAGAACCTTTTGGGGTTCATTTTTTAACTCCCTGTCCACCCTCCCTCCATTATAAAAACATTTTAATAATAATAACAATATTGATTTAAATAATTCATTGTTTATTTACTGGCACCACAAATGTGAATTAATATTTACAAAACAATTTAACAAACAAAACACATTACAAAATTGCAACATTTCTGCAGACATGTCAGACCATAATAAATAATACATTTACTTTGTATAGTGATTTTCATGACAGTTACAAAATAAGGATGTACAATAAAAACATTAAAAATGAATCACAGGTCAACTAACAACATTGTAGACTTGATGCTAAATACAGATTTTTCAGCATTAGTGTGTATATCGTATCCACTTAGTTATGTTAGGAAGTTCTCCATCTTTATGACCGGCCCTGGTAACTTCACCCCAACTTCTCTGATCCCCAGAACACAGGAACTTAACAACATAAGGGTTTTTCTGACATTTTAATCTTACTACACTTGCTAATTTCATTACAAAATACATTAGAGAAAGGGAAGGAATAAGAGCTGTTGTTGGCTTTATGGAAACGATATACAATATATGGGGAAGAATATAGTTGAGGAAATAATCCAAACCTAGTTGTGCCTAGTTAGGACATAACGTTAGCTAGCTAGCTAACGGTACTGTACTGTAGCTCATACAACGCCGACGGTCAAACCCGGCTTTCTAATATTTACGTTCATTAGCTATAGTTACGTTATGGAAGATATTCACAGAAAACCATCATTGGCTTCGTTATTCATTATTAGTATGTTATATTATTATAATAAATTATTTCGAGACATATTCAGAGCCAAACATCAACCCAACTTAACCTTTTTAACTGTTGTCGCATCCAAACTTGTCACCATCGTTTTCAGTTGTAATTGCGAAGTTCCCGGAAGAAGTCCAGCAACAACGGAGGTTCCTCGATGAACCCACCTTCTAACAAGTTCTTTGAAGAACCTTTTGGGGCTGTTTTTCATTGACCAAGAACCCTACGGTTCTTAGGGGATCTGAGAACAACTCCAGTTGAACCCTTCATTTTTAGAGTTTAGTCGGCTCTATTTACTCTCAGATTCAAACATGATGATTAGTATCAACGATCAAGTCAGCTGCTGCTGCTCCAATACAGTATGAGGTGAGACGGTGAACTGATGTTGAACCGGACAGTCAGCTGCTGCTGCTCCAATACAGTATGAGGTGAGACGGTGAACTGATGTTGAACCGGGCAGTCAGCTGCTGCTGCTCCAATACAGTATGAGGTGAGACGGTGAACTGATGTTGAACTGGGCAGTCAGCTGCTGCTGCTCCAATACAGTATGAGGTGAGACGGTGAACTGGGCAGTCAGCTGCTGCTGCTCCAATACAGTATGAGGTGAGACGGTGAACTGATGTTGAACTGGGCAGTCAGCTGCTGCTGCTCCAATACAGTATGAGGTGAGACGTTGAACTGATGTTGAACTGGGCAGTCAGCTGCTGCTGCTCCAATACAGTATGAGGTGAGACGGTGAACTGATGTTGAACCGGGCAGTCAGCTGCTGCTGCTCCAATACAGTATGAGGTGAGACGGTGAACTGATGTTGAACTGGTCAGTCAGCTGCTGCTGCTCCAATACAGTATGAGGTGAGACGGTGAACTGATGTTGAACTGGGCAGTCAGCTGCTGCTGCTCCAATACAGTAGTAGGTGAGACGGTGAATATGTACATGTAGGTAGAGTTATTATAGTGACTATGCATAGATGATAACAGAGAGTGGGGGGGGCCCTTCCTCTGACACCGCCTGGTAAAGAGGCACTGGATGGCAGGAAGCTTGGCCCCAGTGATGTACTGGGCTGTACTCACTACCCTCTGTAGTGTCTTGCGGTCGGAGGCAGAGCAGTTGCCATACCAGGCAGGGATGCAACCAGTCAGAATGCTCTCGATTGTGCAGCTGTAGAATCTTTTGAGGATCTGAGGACCCATGCTAAATCTTTTCAGTCTCCTGAGGGGGAATAGGTTTTGTCGTGCCCTCTTCACGACTGTCTTGGTGTTTGGACCATGATAGTTTGTTAGTGATGTGGACACCAAGGACCTTGAAGCTCTCAACCTGCTCCACTACAGCCCCGTCGATGAGCACGCCCTCATTCTCAGTCTTCTTTTCCTGTAGTCCACAATCATCTCCTTTGTCTTGATCACGTTGAGGGAGAGGTTGTTGTCCTGGCACCATACGGCCAGGTCTCTGACCTCCTCCCTATAGGCTGTCTCATCGTTGTTGGTGATCAGGCCTACCACTGTTGTGGCATCGGCAAACTTAATGATGGTGTTGGAGTCGTGCCTGGTCGTGCAGTCATGAGTGAACAGGGAGTACAGGAGGGGGCTGAGCACGCACCCCTGAGGGGCCCCTGTGTTGAGGATCAGCGTGGCGGATGTGTTGTTACCTACCCTTAAAAAACATGAGCTGGCGCACACCCATGTAACGCCCTGGCCATAGAGAGGTTTTTTTTGTTCTTTATTTTGGTTAGGCCAGGGTGTTACATTGGGTGGGCGTTCTATGTTCTGTTTCTCGGTTTTTGTATTTCTTTGTTTTGGGCCGGCTCCCAATCAGGCAATCACAGCTGAAGTTCGTTGTTGTTGATTGGGAGTCACACATAAGTGCATGTTTTTCCGTTGGGGTTTTGTGGGTAATTGTTTCTGTCATTGTGTTTCACCTGACAGGACTGTTTGGCTGTCAGTTTCTTGTTTTGTTTGTATAGTGTTCTTTCTTATTTAAATATGATGAACACTAACTCCGCTGCGTTTTGGTCCACTCTCTCTTCAGACAGCCGTTACAACCCAGAAAAATAGTTTGTGTGGAGGTCCTGACTAACCGCGAATAAACTATAAACTATCAAAATAAAGAAAGTCGCACACTCCATGTTTAAACTCCCAGCAATTTAATGGGTATTTACCAACGTTTCAGCATCACTGTGCCTTCTTCAGGGTGATGTCATGAATACTTGAACTAGGTTATGTAGACAAACAGTGCAATTAGTGCAACCAATGACAATAGAAAATGAATTAGTGAAACTGTAGTTTATGGCATATTAAATATATTACTGTATTGTTATCATATAGAAACATCATGGAATATTGTACATCATATTAAATATATTAGTCTGTTGTTATCATATAGAAACATCATGGAATATTGTACATCATATTAAATATATTACTGTATTGTTATCATATAGAAACATCATGGAATATTGTACATCATATTAAATACATTACTCTATTGTTATCATATAGAAACATCATGGAATATTGTACATCATATTAGCATCAACATACATTATTGTTTCATTCAATTTCACATAATAAGGATATTTAATATTTTCAAGTTCAGAAGTCAGAGCCCATCACCTGCTATGTAAAAGAGACAGAAGAATGCACAATGGTCAATGCTATCTGGGATCCTTGGGACATTGTCCACTGAAATTGGTGTAATTTCTTACCCCTTTTGGCTGTATGAAAGTTAATTTCCCCTCAGGTACACACATTTGTTCTTTGATATTATGAAGGTAATTTGTGTAAAATGTATTTTTCCCCTCATTCACCCCATCTCTTTACATTGCTTATGCATATTCAGTGGCCAGACTCAAATTCCAAACACAATGCCCATCCTGGCAGATATAAACCTAATGCAGCACATTGTGACATCTCTGCATGCAGACCTAATGCAGCTTGGAGTGATCGGATGACAGAAGTCACATTTAGGTGCCAGGTGTAACTGAGGCCATAGATGCTCCATATCCATTACTTTGAGTGTTATATATAATATGACTAAATGTGTTTCTGTGTTGCAGGGACAGTCAATAAATGGAACAGCAAGGCCACAGAACATGACATAAGCAGAGCTGTGGGAGACCACCTCAAGCCCCTGGTAGAGCCGGGGGTGGTGTTTACCACTCCACCACGCCTTCAGCAGGCTGGAAAAGTGGGATTGATCTGGTTGATCCATTTGTTTGTTTCCGTTTCCAGTAGTTGAATCCTTTGATGTAAACATTTCATTTTCAACAAATTAACTGGGTTGGTTGAAAAGTGATACTAAACGTACATATCATGCACTATTTTGAGATAGTGGAAGAAATACTGAATTTATATTAAGATGGACCAAGATACTTGTTGCTTTTGCACATATTTGTTCATTGGTTTGACAAGAGTCTGTTGATTGTCAGTCATTGGGTTCATTTGTTTTACAATATGTTGAAATCAAATCAAGCTTTATTTATACAGCACATTTCAGACATGGATGCAACACAATGGGTTTACAGGAAAAACCAAATAAATGAAAATAAACAAATATATGATAAAAAACAGAAGACTAACAATTCAAAGACTAGCGATCATTCTAAGGAAATGCCATTGATTAAAATATTAACAATTGGATGCAACATCCAACCCAAAATATCAGCTTGTTTTACTACATTGTTTGTTGTTACATTCCCCATCAAGAAAAATCTAAAATGTTGCTCAAACAGAAGAGGAACTAACAACAACCACAACTAAACAGGTGGGGTTTTAGGAGGGGTTCTGAAAGACACTATGGGGGTGTCCACTGAAAGTTGACTAGTAACAACAACTGGGACCTAAAAGACACCCACCATGAGACCCACTAAATCTGCCCAAGAAGAGGCAAACAAAAGAAAAACCCACACCAAACTTAAAGACAGGAAGCAAACCAAAAAGGTGGAGCAACTAAAGGTGTTGACTCTCCACATGTATCAAGACAACTGGAGCACTGGGCCAGACACTCTTAAATAGAACCTGGACCAGCTCAGGTGAAACACCTTCCCACTAACGAGATGGACAAGCCAGCACAGGTGTAACACATACTGACTAACGAGGTGACACCAATCAGTGCGTCCTACGTGCTAACGGGCTAGACGGGCTAACGAGCTAGACGTACTAACGAGCTATACCTGCTAAAGTCCAACCTCAAAACATAAATCGAAATACCAAAGCCTGTAACACCTTCCCTTTAAGACAACAAATATATCCTATATTTTTGATGGACAAGTTTGCTCACCACCAACAGAAAACAACTTCCATTTCTCATTATAATCAACTACAATGCTTCACCTTCTACAATATAAACATGGTGTCTACTGGCTGTCAACAATTAAAAACAAGAAAAACACATATTTCTAAACAATAATATACAATCGTTTTATTTTCTCTCCTTTTTCTTTCTATAGAATCCTAAAACTCACTAGCTTCTAGAACTCTCGTCCCCTTGGAACGAGTCCAAACAAAACTCATCTCCAATAGGTAAAAACAGGTAGTCAAAATAAATTGTGATCCATGGCAATGCACTGGCTAAACGCAAAACACTAATATTTTTTGACTGCCCATCCTTGAGACAATTAGCAACCAAGTTGTCCTTACCACGGACATGTCTGATTTCAAGAGGAAACTCCTGCAATATCCGTAGTAACTTTCCACCTCACTGCGGAGCTTCTCTCTCTTTTCAGGGTTCACTAGATAGGCATGTTGTTGGATCGGGGCCCAGTCCCCAATGTCATGCTCTAGTACATTTGGGTTGGCACATCTGAGAATGAACCCTGATATTCTAAAAGCAGGGCAACAATGTCAATATAATTGTACCAAAAAAAACTGTCAGTTGGTTACATAAATAATTATCATTACTAAATGTTACATGAATTGTAAATATGAAATATTTGATTGCATAGTCTTATTTTCGACGTCTTTTCAATGACATTTTGCTAGGTGGGACAGCCCCAATGTCAAAACAAAGTTTTAACGTGTCCAAATCAATAACCAATATGCAGAAACAGTTTGTGATAAATTGAAAACCTAAACATAACATGTGCTATGTACACAAACATCTGCCACAATAATCATATTACTTGTATTTTTTAAAACAAGCTCCTTATAAACTGCAGAAGCACCAAAAACGCTGTTGTTTTGACAAGTAGCAATAAATCACTGATATCGATTAGGGGGGAAATCAGGTTGTACGTGATGTTGAAACTATCAACTAAACAAAAACACATGGAAATGGGAGATATATTTCACCTCACTGGTTAGAGGACAACCTGCAGAAGACATTCAGCTACATTTTGGAGTGATGCATTTAAATTTAGGGGTCGCTAAACAAAGGAACACAACACTTATTCATCGATATCATGCTAAAATCATTTGTGTGACAGGAGGGAGATGAAGTTGCACGTCCTGTTAAAACGAACAGCTCAAAAACCACATGAAATCTGGGAATAATGTGTACATCACTGGTTAGAGGACAATTTGTAGAAAGCAGCTAGCTACATTTTGAAGTGTTGCATTTTGATTCAAGTGCATCACCAACGTGGTAAGTGTAACACAGCTCTTTTTTTGTTAGTCACTTTTTGTTAAATCTCATAAATAGTACTCTTCCATTTCAGAGCCTGGATTTTCCCCCTGAGGCTAATATCCATATCATGTTGAAATCAATAGAACAGGGGGCAAATGTTTATTGTTGTACATTGTGACATCATTAAAATACTCCTACTTCAATGTTAAAACATTCTACATTGTGACATTATTTCATTGATATCATGAAACAACTCCCTCATGTATTTTCTGATGTTTAATCAGAGATCTTTTATCAGAGTATCTCTTCCCACATTGATCACAGCTAGGAAGTTTCTCTCCTGTGTGTGTTCTCTGATGTGAAACTAGGCTGGTTAGCCAAGCAAATCTTATCCCACATTGACTACAGCTATATTGTTTCTCTCCTGTGTGTGTTCTCTGGTGTATAGTGAGATAGCTAGACTTAGAAAAACTCTTCCCACATTGAGTACAGCTGTATGGTTTCTCTCCTGTATGAGTTCTCTGGTGTTTAGTGAGAACTCTAGATGTAGAAAAACTATTCCCACATTGGTTACAGCTATAAGGTTTCTCTCCTGTGTGTGTTCTCTGGTGTAATTTTAGGCTGTCTGGCCGAGTAAAACTCTTCCCACATTGATTACAGCTATAAGGTTTCTCTCCTGTGTGTGTTTTCTGGTGCTTCTTCATATTCTGTGAAGATGAGAATCTTTTTCCACAATCTGAACAGTGGAATGGCTTCTCTCCTGTGTGTACTCGCTGGTGTCTAGTCAGATGGCAAGATGAAATATAAGTCTTCCCACATTGATCACAGCAATAAGGTTTCTCTCCTGTGTGTGTTCTCTGGTGTACAGTCAGTTCACTAGATGTAATAAAACTTTTCACACATTGATTACAACTAAAAGATTTATCTCCTGTGTGTGTCCTCTGGTGTGATAACAGGTTGCTTGACTGAGTAAAACTCTTCCCACATTGAGTACAGCTGTATGGTTTCTCTCCTGTATGTGTTCTCTGGTGTATAATCAGATAGCTAGATGTAGTAAAACTCTTCCCACATTGATCACAGCTGTAAGGTTTCTCTCCAGTGTGAATTCTCAGGTGTACTTTTAGTGATTTTAATCTTAAGTAACTCTTCCCACAATCAAAACAGTGGTGAGATTTCTCTCCTGTGTGTACTCGCTGGTGCATTTTAAGTTCTGATGAAGATTTGCAATGTTTTCCACAGTCAGAGCAGCAGATATATTTCTTCCCTGTGGGTCTCTGCTGGTGTTTCTTGAGGTGATAGAATCTGGACAGACTCGTCTCTGGCTCGTTAGCATCATGATGTTGAGGCTCCCCAGAGGATCCATGATAGTCACGTCTCTCTCCTGTGTGAACAAGTCAGACAGATGGTTAAGGGCCCACAACAGCAGAAATCCACTGAAAAAGGTGATGCAAACAGCGTAGCCATGATACTGTACAACAATTGACGTCTGTAATGAATGTTAAAATGACTTGACAATTGTCTTAAGACAGTCAAGTGAGCAACAATAGTCATATTTAGTCTTGTTTTCACATTAGTAGTAACTAGAAATAAGTAAAAGGTGTTGAACTCCTAAGCAGTGTGCTAGGCGACTTTTGTTCTCAAATATAGGCACCTTTCTGTGTTTGCTAAAATTGCGACAAGGGCGATGCACACACAATTTGACTGCAGAAACACCTCCCTGCTAATGCAGAAACCGCTAGTTATGGATGTAGTATATCTGCCTGGAGCAAAAATGGTGAGCAAGTGGCCTAAGCTGTGCCATTAGAGATTCTGGGTTCGAGTCCAAGCTCTGTTGCCGGCAGGGATATCCTTGTCTCATCGCGCACTAGCGACTCCTGTGGCGGGCCGGGCGCAGTGCACGCTGACCAGGTTGCCAGGTGTACAGTGTTTCCTCCGACACATTGGTGCTGCTGGCTTCCGGGTTGGATAGGCATTGTGTCAAGAAGCATCGCGGCTAGGTTGGGTTGTGTTTCGGAGGTCGCATGGCTCTCGACCTTCGCCTTTCCAGAGTCTGTATGGGAGTTGCAGCGATGAGACAAGACTGTAAGTACCAATTGGGGAGAAAAAAGGGGTGAAAAAAATATATATATTTAAAAAATGGTGAGCAAAGATTTTAGTTTTCACAATGTATTCTGAATATTACAGCACTAGATCAGGAGTGCTACTCAAGGAAACTCACATTAAGCTCTGTGTCTATTCACTAATTCACCACCATGGGGGAAACTCAGGGGAGTTCTCATAGGATGACAGCAAATAAAGCCTCCATTTACAGGTTGATTATGATTATCATAATTTGACACTACTTTGGATTATAATTGTAAGGCTCGTTTGAATGTCCTGATTTAATATAATGTTTGTGTTATTGTCAAATGCACTACTTTATATTTAAAAACGACTTCAACCAGTAAAATGATCATTGGCTAGTTTTCCATCAGCCTGACATCAGCCTGACAATGAGATTTTGTCCACTAAGTGTATGCCAAAATGGTCTATAATCTCACCTAAATATAACATAGACCTACTGTAGGACCCATAACTTCACCTAACAACAACATAGATCTAGGACTATAAATCATTTAATATTTTAGGTGAAACAAGGAGACTAAAATGTCTTTGTCATGACAATTCATAACCTGATCACCAGATTTTGTGAATAATCCCACTAGCCTACTCTGTAATGTGTTGTCATTTTAAATGTCCTGAATAAAGGAAAATAGCTCTGTGTGTTGTACAATAGCCTATCCATCAAGGAACAGTTCTCTACACATTATGAGCTAAGTATCTCCGTTTCCAAACGGACTAACGAGACCCTACTGTAAATCAAGTAGACAATAACACATTATAAACATCAATTTGTTTGGGATGTTGGATCCAACGTGGAGCACGGCATAACTGTCTTTACCGGTGTAATGAATGAAGAACTACATTTGACTGGCATGGAGAAAATGATTTCCTGGATCAGCTGATGAGAGTTGAACATGTGACTGTAACTAAACAGCTACAGTATTAAGTATTATGTGTAATTATTTAAGAACTGCATTAATGACAGTATCCATTTGGGAGTTGTCAATAAAGTTAAGGTGACTCTCGGTTGGAACCATTGGATTTAGTAAACTGAAATGATTTAGGATTTCTGTGCCCATGAAAACTGTTTTCCCAGCGTAACATAAGGAGACACTAAATGTTACGTAGTTAGAGAGCATTTCAGAGATCTGAATACAAAAAAACTGTCCGACAGCAAGATCCAGTACTTAAGTTAAAGTTCATCATATGACAAGCTTAACGTTATGACTATAACTACTGTTCCCTGAAGGAGGGAAACTAGGTACAACATACTATTAAATCCACACGTTATAACTATAACTACTGTTCTCTGAAGGAGGGAAACTAGGTACAACATACTATTAAATCCACACCTCGCTGGAAGCCCCGCCTTCCACAGGTGATGAGCGTGAGACTCGGATATATTCCTTAAATGATTTAATCCTTAAATTTAATACCTCACTTCCCCGACCCAGGAAGTGGCGGGGCCAAACAGGTGTTGTAACACGTTCATAACTGGCATGCAGATCGGTAGAAATGGTCAGATAAATTGGCACTTCAAACGGAAATGGAAAAAGTTTGCCTATTTTACCGGAAACTTCAGGAGCATAACGTCAGAATTAACGAAGGCCAGCAGCAGGTGGGGAATTGGTTATTTTCTTCTGGTTATATTGACCTCTGGCTTCCTCAAGTCATTTGTGTGTGTTAATTATTTAATCAAACGCTTGAAGCATCAGTTCAGTTCAAGTTCTGCACATACAGTTGATTTTATTAAACACACGGGGTGTGTCTATATGAACAAATACACGTCATAACATTTCAACCAATCAATTGGTAGAAAGAAAATACTATTTTTTTAAAAATCTGCCCTAGAACAACATGCATTCAGACCCCTTCCCTTTTTACACATTTGGTTATTATAAAAATGTTTTTTTTTTTTAATTATCAATTTTCAGACAATACCTCATAAAGACATCACAATACCCCATAAAAGTGAGAAAAAAGTTTAGAAATGCTTGTGTATATATATATATATCTATCTATCTCTAGGTCATGCCAGTAGGTTACAGTAGGTTGTATCTCTCTAGGTCATGCCAGTAGGTTACAGTAGGTTGTATCTCTCTAGGTCATGCCAGTAAGCTACAGTAGGTTGTAACTCTCTAGGTCATGCCAGTAGGTTATAGTAGGTTGTAACTCTCTAGGTCATGCCAGTAGGTTACAGTTGGTTGTATCCAAGTGGAAACAATTATCAACCCAATGTGGAAAGTGTTAAATTTGGTCAACAACAAAATTAATGGCTTATTTGCTACGTGAGGTTTAATTGATTCAACAGAAGTTTCGTCATAATTAAGTTGATATGTGGACACGTGACATACCGACAACTTTGATAAAAACACAATAGGAGTTATCTCCAGATCGCTATGCATATTCATGCTAGTAGCTTAGCATCTCTCTCCATTGAATACAGGCGGTTGACGACAACAACCCTCATAGAATATAAACAATAGATTACAATAATAAGATGTATCCACCAATCCAAAGACAGGATAGGTGGGAGATAGACAACCCACAGTGCAGCTTTGTGGACAACGACTCCCCTTGTTAGGACTGAGATACATCTTGTCAGTATATCCATAATCTTTGGTGTAGCCAACCCAACTCTCACATTATCTATTGGGGGTCACGGTGTGTAGTAAAACATCACTACATTAAAATCACTACATGCCGTGGCCCCCCAGTCTGCGCTCAGCAGATAGACCCTCCTCAAATATATATGTTAAGTCACTTTTTGGAAACGGAACGGAGAAAACAAGGGGTAGCTTGCTCTCTACGTCGTCTGATTCTAGACATATCAGTCATCATCCCAGGGCCCTCCGTTGAAGAGGTATTGACGAGCCAACTCCGAATATCCAAAGTTAAAAACTAATTGAAGGCGGTACTTACTGGTGTTACTCAGATCTCCTGTCTCCTCCTCTTCATCTTCCAATGTGACAGTAATCTCTCCTTCCTTCTTCACTCCAAAAACAGCATCATCCTCTTCTTCTTTCACTGAAACGTCTTTCTCTTCTTCTTTCACTGTAACATCCTCACCCTCTACTTCTTGTTTTACTGTAACATCCTCCTCTTCCTTCTCCTCTTTCACGACAATGTTCAGCCCCAGAGCTTCTTTCTCCGTCCAGCAGACCTCCTCTTGTTTAACAGGAGGGGAGTAGTTTAGGGAGCTCATGTTCGGGGATGTTAGCTAGCTAGCTATCATTAGCGACTAGGCTAATGCTAACTTAACCAGCCAGCTACTATAGCTGACTAATAAAAAATAACGTAATATTAAATTAAATAGGTTAACAAGTAGATACGACAGAAGTGTGTCTAAAACACAGTAGCTAATATAGACCGAAAGCGTATAAATAGCTTGAATCTTTCGGCTATGTTGGCTAGCAAGCTACCGAGGTGGTTGACGAGCTGTTTATGAAGAACCGTCCACTAGATTATACGTCACGCTGCAGCATCGCCTGAAAGACGCACATCGCCGTCTGCTGACTGGAGGGAAACGCCGTTGAGGATCAGATTTTATATTCAGACAAAGAGTATTTTACATGGATTTAATTAAATAATACTATTATATTGAGACATACAAAGACAGGAATGTGGTGATTGATTAGTGAGAAAAATAATGTTTTACTACAGCACATTTAAGGCAGTTTCATTCAGTCAAACAACATAGAAATAAGTAGCCAGCTACTGTAGGTCTATACTGCTCCTACATGGTGTAACAATACATCATGTAGATGTATATAATGAACAGACTAGGTCTATACTGCTCCTACATGGTGTAACAATACATCATGTAGATGTATATAATGAACAGACTAGGTCTATACTGCTCCTACATGGTGTAACAATACATCATGTAGATGTATATAATGAACAGACTAGGTCTATACTGCTCCTACATGGTGTAACAATACATCATGTAGATGTATATAATGAACAGACTAGGTCTATACTGCTCCTACATTGTGTAACAAAAGTTTGGGGTGACTTAGAAATGTCCTTGTTTTTGAAAGAAAATCATGTTTTTTGTCCATTAAAATAACATCAAATTGATCAGAAATACGGTGTAGACATTGTTAATGTTGTAAATGACTATTGTAGCTGGAAACGGCTGATTTTTTATGGAATATCTACATAGGTGTACAGAGGCCCATTATCAGCAACCATCACTCCTGTGTTCCAATGGCACGTTGTGTTAGCTAATCCAAGTTTATCATTTTAAAAGGCTAATTGATCATTAGAAAACCATTAGCACAGCTGAAAACTGTTGTGCTGATTTAACAAAGCTTTTGTAAACAGTGTTGTTGCATAACAATCAGGCAGTAGAACAACAATAATCATCACCCTCTTGACCAATCTTCCCTCCCCTTAACATTGGGTTGATTCAGACCCTGTCAGTGAACCAGGTGGATATTGGGTTGATTCAGACCCTGTCAGTGTACCAGGTGGACTTTGGGTTTGATTCAGACCCTGCCAGTGTACCAGGTGGACAATGGGTTGGATTCAGATCCTGTCAATGTACCAGTTGGACATTGGGTTTGATTCAGACCCTGTCAGTGTGCCAGGTGGACATTGGGTTTGATTCAGACCCTGTCAGTGTACCAGGTGGACATTGGGTTTGATTCAGACCATGCCAGTATGCCAGGTGAACATTGGGTTTGATTCAGACCCTGTCAGGGTGTCAGGTGGACATTTGGTTTGATTCAGACCCTGCCAGTGTGCCAGGTGGACATTGGGTTTGATTCAGACCCTGTCAGGGTGCCAGGTGGACATTGGGTTTGATTCAGACCCTGTCAGTGTACCAGTTGGACATTGGGTTTGATTCAGACCCTGCCAGTGTGCCAGGTGGACATTGGGTTTGATTCAGACCCTGTCAGTGTACCAGGTGGACATTGGGTTTGATTCAGACCCTGCCAGTGTGCCAGGTGGACATTGGGTTTGATTCAGACCCTGTCAGGGTGCCAGGTGGACATTGGGTTTGATTCAGACCCTGTCAGTGTACCAGGTGGACATTGGGTTTGATTCAGACCCTGCCAGCATGGCCAGAAATGTATTCCAAAGTCAGTAACTTATAACCACAGAACCACCCCAGACCTTTCATGCATGACTAAAAACACCTAAGTATTAGATGTACTACCATGGTCTAGTATGTCACTGCATCAGACACCAGTCACAATGCTGGCTGAGGTACTAGTAAAACATGAAATATTATTTCCTAACCATTCACAATGCTGGCTGAGGTACGAGTAAAACATGACATATTATTTCCTAATTGTAAAAAATTCCCCAATCTTTTAAAAAAGATCTGAAATGGCAAGGCTTTAGTTCAGTGGGCTTTTCCATTGTTGAGGAAAGCAGGGGAAGTGTTGTGAGTAACAGAACTGCCTACGGTGTGGGGGAAGGGTTGGCTGTAGTGACAAGGGTCCCTCCAAAAATCTATCACTATTCCAACTCAAATTCTCCCCCAAATCTACCACTAATAGGCCATGCCTCCACAGACCCTGTCTTGTTATGACAAACAGAACAAATCATTTGACATTCAAATATGTCATTTTAAATAGCTCAATTCAACCCAGCTGGGCCTTTTAACACAGACAGTTGTTCCTGCTGTAGATGTTATGCCTTTGTACAGATCTAGGATCAGTTCTCCTCCACAATGCATATTCAGTACCGGTCAATTGTTTGGACACACCTACAAATTCAATGTTTTTTCTTTATTTTAACTGTTGTCTAAGTTGGCCTTCCCTGTGGCTCAGTTGGTAGAGCATGGTGTGTGCAACGCCAGGGTTGTGGGTTCAATTCCCACAGGGGGCCAGTACAAAAAAAAAATGCATGAAATGTATGCATTCACTACTGTAAGTTGCTCTGGATAAGAGCTTCTGCTAAATAACTCAAATGTAAATGTAAAAAATTTACAATAATAGTGAAGACAACACAACTATGAAATAACTCATATGGAATCATGTAGTAACCAAAAAAGTGTTAAACAAATCAAAATATATTTTATATTTGAAATTCTTCAAAGTAGCCACCCTTTGCCTTGATGACAGCTTTGCACACTCTTTGCATTTTCTCAACCAGCTTCACCTGGAATGCTTTTCCAACAGTCTTGAAGGAGTTCCCACATATGCTGAGCAATTGTTGGCTGCATTTCCTTCACTCTGCGGTCCGATTCATCCCAAACCATCTCATAGGCATAGTTGTTGTCTTCACAGTTAACTCTAATGAACGTATCTTCTGCAGCAGAGGTAACTCTGGGTCTTCCTTTCCTGTGGCAATCCTCATGAGAGCCAGCTTCATCATAGCGATGGATGGTTTTTGTGACTGCACTTGAAGATTCATTCAAAGTTTTTGAAAGTTTCCGTATTGACTGACCTTCATGTGTTAAAGTAATGACGGACTGTCATTTCTTTTTGCTTATTTGAGCTGTTCTTGCCATAATATAGACAAATAGGGCTATCTTCTGTATACCACCCCTACATTGTCACAACACAACTGATTGGCTCAAATGCATTAAGAAAGAAAGAAATTCCACAAATTAACATTTAACAAGGCACACCTGTAAATTGAAATGCATTCCAGGTGACTACCTCATGGTAGATGATAGGAGATGGTCAAAAGATAAAAGTTATTTTTTTTTTAAAGTCAAAATCAAACATAATAAAAAGTACATTTGAATGACACTAAGTGGCAGTGTTTTTACAACTAATGCCGGTTTGCCTGAGGCTGATGCCGTGCAGGAACACATGCATATTCACACACTCTCATTCAAACAAACACATACAAGAACACACACATACATGTAATAGTGCCAGACATGCACACAAACATATACAGTTGGCATTGCTGTTATGATTTTAGTTGTCCTTGATGTCCTTTGTTTTAAATGTATTATTTTGTTTTATAATTTTTTTGCATTGTTGTTTACTGTTTTCCTTTTTTCTCTTTAGTTCATTCTCTTGGTTGTTGGTGCATTATGGGGGTTCTTGGAGGTGGGGAATGGAATTAATTGTCTTTTTTTATTAGGGGGGACTGTGGGAGGAGTCTCGAATGGTTGAGGGACAGCTATTGGGGAACTGTGGGGGGGATCTTGGAGGGTTGAGGAACAGCTATTGGGGAACTGTGGGGGGATCTTGGAGGATTGAGGAACAGCTATTGGGGAACTGTGGGGGGGATCTTGGAGGGTTGAGGGACAGCTATTGGGGAACTGTGGGGGGATCTTGGAGGGTTGAGGGACAGCTATTGGGGAGCTGTGGGGGGGATCTTGGAGGGTTGAGGAACAGCTATTGGGGAGCTGTGGGGGGATCTTGGAGGTTTGAGGAACAGCTATTGGGGAGCTGTGGGGGGATCTTGGAGGGTTGAGGGACAGCTATTGGGGAGCTGTGGGGGGGGATCTTGGAGGGTTGAGGAACAGCTATTGGGGAGCTGTGGGGGGATCTTGGAGGTTTGAGGAACAGCTATTGGGGAACTGTGGGGGGGATCTTGGAGGGTTGAGGGACAGCTATTGGGGAACTGTGGGGGGGATCTTGGAGGGTTGAGGGACAGCTATTGGGGAACTGTGGGGGGATCTTGGAAGGTTGAGGGACAGCTATTGGGGAACTGTGGGGGGATCTTGGAGGGTTGAGGGACAGCTATTGGGGAACTGTGGGGGGATCTTGGAGGGTTGAGGAACAGCTATTGGGGAACTGTGGGGGGATCTTGGAGGGTTGAGGGACAGCTATTGGGGAGCTGTGGGGGGGATCTTGGAGGGTTGAGGGACAGCTATTGGGGAACTGTGGGGGGATCTTGTAGGGTTGAGGGAGTGCTATTGGGGAACTGTGGGGGGATCTTGGAGGGTTGAGGGACAGCTATTGGGGAACTGTGGGGGGGATCTTGGAAGGTTGAGGGACAGCTATTGGGGAACTGTGGGGGGATCTTGGAGGGTTGAGGGACAGCTATTGGGGAACTGTGGGGGGGATCTTGGAAGGTTGAGGGACAGCTATTGGGGAACTGTGGGGGGGATCTTGGAGGATTGAGGGACAGCTATTGGGGAACTGTGGGGGGGATCTTGGAGGGTTGAGGGACAGCTATTGGGGAACTGTGGGGGGGATCTTGGAGGGTTGAGGGACAGCTATTGGGGAACTGTGGGGGGGATCTTGGAGGGTTGAGGGACAGCTATTGGGGAACTGTGGGGGGGATCTTGGAGGGTTGAGGGACAGCTATTGGGGAACTGTGGGGGGATCTTGGAGGGTTGAGTGCCAGCTATTGGGGAACTGTGGGGGGGATCTTGGAGGGTTGAGGGACAGCTATTGGGGAACTGTGGGGGGGATCTTGGAGGGTTGAGGGACAGCTATTGGGGAACTGTGGGGGGATCTTGGAGGGTTCGGGTTTCACTAGATTGTGATCATGAAAAAGGAAACTATGACACACATTTTATATCACTATCATGCACACGCACCCTCACACATAAGGATGGCTCTGTTGTGGACAGACTGATACATGTTTGATAGTGTCTTGATGCTGTATTGTTTGTCCTTCATGTTATAATACTTTAATGTTACCCATTCCTTGTGTTATTTGTAATGAATAATAATATATATATATATATATATATATATTTAAATCAGTCGGGGTCTAAACTTACTGTTGAGAGTTAGAATAGAAGTATAGACCAGGTGTCATTTAGAAATGTGGTTGTGCATCAGCAGTTTTTCTCTTGGAATAATAAAGAAGTGGGGAAAAGTACATTCAACACAAATGACCTTCATTATATCAAAGAACACATGTGTGTCTGAGGGGAAATTAACTTTCATACAGCCACAAGGGGTGAGAAGTTACACCAATATCAGTGGACAAATTGCACTGCTGCTGAAACACATCCCCACAGCATGATGCTGCCACCACCATGCTTCACCGTAGGGATGGTGCACATTTTCCTCCAGACGTGACACTTGGCATTCAGACTAAAGAGTTAAATCTTATTTTAATCAGACCAGAGAATCTTGTTTCTCATGGTCTGAGAGTCCTTTAGGTGCCTTTTGGCAAACTCCAAGCAGGCTGTCATGTGCCTTTTACGGAGGTGTGGCTTCCGTCTGGCCTCTCTACCATAAAGGCCTGATTGGTGGAGTGCTGCAGAGATGATGGTCCTTCTGGAAGGTTCTCCCATCTCCACAGAGGAACTCTGGAGCTCTGTCAGAGTGACCATCGGGTTCTTGGTCACCTCCCTGACCAAGGCACCTCTCCCCCGATTGCTCAGTTTGGCCAGGCAGCCAGCTCTAGGAAGAGTCTTGGTGGTTCCAAACTTCTTCCATTTCAGAATGATGGAGGCCACTGTGTTCTTGCAGACATTTTTTGGTACCTTTCCCCAGATCTGTGCCTTGACACAATAATGTCTCAGAGCTCTATGGACAATTCCTTTGACCTCATGGCTTGGTTTTTGTTCTGACATGCACTGTGAACTGTGGGACCTTATATAGAGAGGTGTGTGCCTTTCTAAATCATGTCCAACCAATTTAATTTACCAGAGGTGGACTCCAATCAAGTTGTAGAAACATCTCAAGGATGATCAATGGAATCAGGATGCATCTGAACTCAATTTCGAGTCTCATAGCAAAGGGTCTGAATACTTAAGTACATTTGTAAAAATGTCTAAAAACCTGCTTTGGGATTGTGTAGAGTTTTCAACAACAAAAAATGTTTAACTTTATTTAACTAGAAAAGTCAGTTAAGAACAAATTCTTATTTTCAATGAGGGCCTATGAACAGTGGGTTAACTGCCTTGTTCAGGGGCAGAACAACAGATTTGTACCTCGTCAGCTCGGGGATTTGAAGTTGCAACCTTTTGGTTACTAGTCCAACGCTCTAACCACTAGGCTACCCTGCCGCCACATTAGCAGTTTTGTACACAGTCATGTGATACGTGGCATAGAAAAGTCCAATCTTAGGAGAATATATGGGAGGCACTATACTGTGTGTCTGCAGGTGTATATCTGGTCAAAACCACTGATACAGGTGTCCCTCCACCCTCTGGTGGGATGGATCATGTCTACAGAGAAACCTAGATTCAAATACTTAGATTTGTGTGTATTGGGTATATGTTGTGAAATTGTTCGATTTTACTTGTTAGATATTACTGCACTGTCGGAGCTAGAAACACAAGCATTTTGCTACACCCACAATAATATCTGCTCAACACGTGATGTAACCAATAAAATGTGATTTTGATTTGAAATAAACGTCCTATTTATCAAAGGTGCTTTTGTCTGGGGTCAAAATGACCCCAAAGGATTTGAATTTGTTAAAAGTCCATATTGATACAGAAACACTAAACCAAGATTTAGATGTATTAACAACCAGTTGATTGACAAAGGCATGAAAAATTGGAAAAATTGAATGAAATACATTTTGGCTATGATAAAAGATATGCCTCTGGGGTCAAAATGATCCATGTCAGAAGTATGGTTCAATGCAAATATGTAGTGGGTGTAAAGTTTGTTTTAAATTCTCACTCATTAAACACGAATCAATCAACACATGCTTCTCTTTGAACGACTTAATATAATATTAAACTTTTCTGAAATAAATGAAAAATAAACGTTTGGTTCCTCAACTGCGTTGCCCTCCAGTCAGCAGATGGCGATGTGCGTCTTTTAGGTTCAGGCGATGCTGCCAGTGTGACGTATAATCTAGTGGACGGGACGCTCCTTCAACAACAACAGCTAGTCAGACACCTCGGTAGCTTTCTAGCAGACATAGCTACAACATTCACGCTCTTTACACTGTTTTGGTGTATATTAGTCGCTGTGTATTAAACACACTTCTGTCGTATGTACTTGTTGGCCCATTTAATTCTATATTTACGTTGTTTGTCAGCTAGCTGGTTTGCTAAGTTAGCTTAGAACTAGGCTAGTCGCTAATGCTAGCTAGCTAACATCTCCGACCATGAGTTCACTAAGCTACTCTCCTCCTGTTAAAGAGGAGGAGGTCTGCTGGACGGAGAAAGAAGCTCTAGTGAAAGAGGAGGAGGAAGAGAAGGATGTTACAATACAAAAACAAGTAGAGGGTGAAGCTGTTACCGTGAAAGAAGAAGAGAAAGACGTTACAGTGAAAGAAGAGGAAGACGCGTTCAGAGTGAAAGAGGAGGAGGATGTTACAGTAAAAGAAGATGAGGATGCAGTTTTTGGAGTGAAAGAGGAGGAAGGGGAGATGACTGTTACATTGGAGGAAGAAGAGGAGGTTGGAGATCTGTTTAACACCAGTAAGTACCGTCTCTGCAGTCGTTGAACCAATATGCAGTAAAGGGGTTCTACACTTTAATGTTGTTCTGTAGGAATGGCTGAAGCTTCACTGTAACGTGTCGAACATCAAGAGTGGACCATCAACAAAACGTTAACAATTGATCAAATGCATCCAATGACAATGCCTGAAATACTGTAGTCCTCAATATCTCCTATTAGATTAGCCCAAGATGTTCTCTTAAAGGGACAATCAGCAGTTGTTACATCCATTTTGGGACTTATACATTAATGATATGTACCCATTGTTTCTTGAATAAATCACTTATAAATGCCTCATGAGATTAGTTCAACTGTCGTACCCCATCAGAACCCAAAATATAAGCTTTTTTTACTCCAATGTTTGTCAGTAAATATAAACAAACACTGTATAGCCTCAAAACATGGTTAAAACTAGAATGTTGAGATCATGGATGGTTGCATTTCTCCAGCCCCATCCCTCAGCTTTTTACCGAAACGGGCAGGGAGTACGCTTTGTTATTGTTTCTACTGCTGATTGCTGCCCCCGTTACTCCTCAAGGTCCAAGGACTGTATGTTATATACATTTTCTGGAATAGTTTTTATTTGAAAACGTTTTTGTTTACTTGCCTGCCTATTGAATTTGGAATGCACTGTACTGTTCATCTCTGAAACTCACTTAGATAATTCCTTTGATACAGCAGTAGCAATACAGGGACATAACATCTACAGGGTCCTACAGTAGGTCTATGTTGTTATTAGGTGAAGTTATGGGTCCTACAGTAGGTCTATGTTGTTATTAGATGAAGTTATGGGTCCTACAGTAGGTCTATATTGTTATTAGGTGAAGTTATGGGTCCTACAGTAGGTCTATGTTATTGTTAGGTGAAGTTATGGGTCCTACAGTAGGTCTATGTTATTGTTAGGGGAAGTTATGGGTCCTACAGTAGGTCTGTGTTATTGTTAGGTGAAGTTATGGGTCCTACAGTAGGTCTATGTTATTGTTAGGTGAAGTTATGGGTCCTACAGTAGGTCTATGTTATTGTTAGGTGAAGTTATGGGTCCTACAGTAGGTCTATGTTATTGTTAGGTGAAGTTATGGGTCCTACAGTAGGTCTATGTTGTTATTAGGTTAAGTTATGGGTCCTACAGTAGGTCTATGTTATTGTTAGGGGAAGTTATGGGTCCTACAGTAGGTCTATATTGTTATTAGGTGAAGTTATGGGTCCTACAGTAGGTCTATGTTATTGTTAGGTGAAGTTATGGGTCCTACAGTAGGTCTATGTTATTGTTAGGTGAAGTTATGGGTCCTACAGTAGGTCTATGTTGTTGTTAGGTGAAGTTATGGGTCCTACAGTAGGTCTATGTTATTGTTAGGTGAAGTTATGGGCCAAACACTTAGTTTAACCCGATGTTAATCTCAATGTGACACAGATCCGCTATTTTTCTTTTAAATATAGCCAAAACATTAATTAGAGGCTAACCAGCTAATTAGCTACTAGCTATTTAGTCATAGTTAGCCACTGTTAGCGGCCTTTACCCTCTGCTCAGGCACCAGCCGCTTTTAGCCTGGATAATACCTGCCAGCCTCGGACTGTTTTTCTCCACTACAACGCCGGATTCCTGCCGTAAACCCTGGACCTTTACCCCTGATCATCACAGCTAGCTAGCTGCCACTGAGTGACCCAGCCCCAAAAGCTAGCCCTGAGCCCGGCGCATCTCCCGGCTTGCAAACAAATTTACCACAACTACAATACCTCTTTCGCCATCTGGCCCGGTCCCTTCGTCGATACGGCGCCCCGCCGTACCACCGCGACTGGTCCGCAGACGTAATTCCATCCGCTGTGCCTTCAACCGGCCTTTGACGGACGTCGGAGCAGATGCTTCTACTTACCCTTACCCTTAACTTTAAACGCTGTGTCTCCCGCTTGCTAGCATAGCAACGACTACCCCGCGGCTTCCCTGTTCCATCTATTGTTGTACACTGGACCCTATGATCACTTAGCTACATAGCTGATGCCTGCTGGACTGTTCATTTATCTCCACTTGGTTTACCTTTGTTTATCTGTTGGCCCTATTCCGAACTCAGGCCCTGTGTGTAGTTAATCGACCCTCTCTGCTCATTCATCGCCATTTTACCTGTTGTTGTCGTCTTAGCTGATTAACTGTTGTTGTCTTACCCGTTGTTGTCTTAGCTAGCTCTCCCAATCAACACGGGTGATTGCTTTATGCCTCGCTTTATGTCTCTCTCAAATGTCAATATGCCATGTATACTGTTGTTTAGGATAGTTATCATTGTTTTAGTTTACTGCGGAGCCCCTAGTCCCACTGTACATGCCTTAGATACCTCCTTTGTCCCACCTCCCACACATGCGGTGACCTCACCCAGTATAACCAGCATGTTCAGAGATGCAACCTCTCTTATCATCACTCAGTGCCTGGGCTCACCTCCACCCCACCTTACCCCTGTCTGCACATTATGCCCTGAATCTATTCTACCACGCCCAGAAATCTGCTCCTTTTATTCTCTGTCCCCAACGCATTAGATGACCAGTTTTGCTAGCCTTTCGCCGTACCCTCATCCTACTCCTCCTCTGTTCCTCGGGTGATGTGGAGGCGAACCCAGGCCCCGCGTGTCCCCAGGCACTCTCATTTGTTGACTTCTGTAATCGAAAAAGCTTTGGTTTCATGCATGTTAACATCAGAAGCCTCCTCCCTAAGTTTGTTTTATTCACTGCTTTAGCATACTCCGCCAACCCTGATGTCCTTGCCGTGTCTGAATCCTGGCTTTGGAAGGCCATCAAAAATTCTGAAATTTCCATACCCAACTACAATATTTTCCGTCAAGATAGAACTGCCAAAGGAGGAGGAGTTGCAATCTACTGCAGAGATAGCTTGCAAAGTTCTGTCATACTTTCCAGGTCTATGCCCAAACAGTTTGAACTTGTAATTTAAAAAATGAATCTCCAGAAATAAGTCTCTCACTGTTGCCAACTGTTATAGACCCCCCTCAGCTCCCAGCTGTGCCCTGGACACCATATGTGAATTGATTGCCCCCCATCTATCTTCAAAGTTCGTTCTGTTAGGTGACCTAAACTGGGATATGCTTAACACCCCGGTCGTCCTGCAATCTAAGCTAAATGCCCTCAATCTCACACAAATTATCAAGGAAACCACCAGGTACAACCCTAAATCCGTAAACATGGGCACCCTCATAGAAATTATCCTGACCAACTTGCCCTCCAAATACACCTCTGCTGTTTTCAATCAGGATCTCAGCGATCACTGCCTCATTGCCTGCATCCGCTATGGGTCCGCGATCAAACGACCACCCCTCATCACTGTCAAACGCTCCCTAAAACACTTCTGCGAGCAGGCCTTTCTAATTGACCTGGCCCGGGTATCCTGGAAGGATATTGACCGCATCCCGTCAGTCGAGGATGCCTGGTCGTTCTTTAAAAGTAATTTCCCCACCATCTTAAATAAGCTTGCCCCTTTCAAAAAATGTAGAACTAAGAACAGATATAGCCCTTGATTCACTCCAGACCTGACTGCCCTTGACCAGCACAAAAACATATTGTGGTGGACTGCAATAGCATCGAATAGTCCCCACGATATGCAACTGTTCAGGGAAGTCAGGAACCAATACACACAATCAGTCAGGAAAGCAAAGGCTAGCTTTTTCAAACAGAAATTTGCATCCTGTAGCTCTAACTCCAAAAAGTTTTGGGACACTGTAAAGTCCATGGAGAACAAGAGCACCTCGTCCCAGCTGCCCACTGCACTGAGGCTAGGAAACACTGTCACCACCGATAACTCCACGATAATCGAGAATTTCAATAAGCATTTCTCTACGGCTGGCCATGCTTTCTTCCTGGCTACCCCAACCCCGGCCTACAGCTCCACACCCCCCACAGCTACTTGCCCGAGCCTCCCCAGCTTCTCCTTCACCCAAATCCAGATAGCAGATATTCTGAAAGAGCTGCAAAACCTGGACCCGTACAAATCAGCTGGGCTAGACAATCTAGACCCTCTCTTTCTAAAACTATCCGCTGCCATTGTTGCAACCCTTATTACCAGTCTGTTCAACCTCTTTCGTATCGTCCGAGATCCCTAAAGATCGGAAAGCTGCCGTGGTCGTCCCCCTCGTCAAAGGGGGTGACACTCTAGACCCAAACTGTTACAGACCTATTTCCATCCTGTCCTACCTTTTCTAAAGTCTTCGAAAGCCAAGTTAATAAACAGATCACTGACCATTTATTATCCCACCGTACCTTCTCCGCTGTGCAATCCGGTTTCCGAGCTGATCACGGGTGCACCTCAGCCACGATCAAGGTACTAAAAGATATCATAACCGCCATCGATAAAAGACAGTACTGTGCAGCCGTCTTCATTGACCTGGCCAAGGCTTTTGACTCTGTCAATCACCGTATTCTTATCGACAGACTCAATAGCCTTGGTTTCTCAAATGACTGCCTCGCCTGGTTCACCAACTACTTCGCAGACAGAGTTCAGTGTTTCAAATCGGAGGGCCTGTTGTCCGGACCTCTGGCAGTCTCTATGGGGGTACCACAGGGTTCAATTCTCGGGCCGACTCTTTTCTCTGTATATATCAACGATGTCGCTCTTGCTGTGGGTGATTCCCTAATCCACCTCTACGCAGACGACACCGTTCTGTATACATCTGGCCCTTCTTTGGACACATTGTTAAAACTTCTTAGGGCTAGGGGGCAGTATTGAGAATTTTGAAAAAAATATGTGCCCATTTTTAACTGCCTCCTACACCAACTCAGAATCTAGAATATGCATATTATTGTTCAGGTTTGGATAGAAAACACTCTGAATTTTCTAAAACTGTTTGAATGGTGTCTGTAAGTATAACAGAACTCATATGGCAGTCAAAACCCTGAGACAGATTCTGACAGGAAGTGGATACCTGATGTGTTGAATTACCTTTAAGCCTATGCCATTGAAACACACAGGGGCTTATTAATGTTTGAGCACTTCCTATTGCTTCCACTAGATGTCACCAGCCTTTACAAAGTGTTTTGAGTCTTCTACTGTGAGATCTGACCGAACAAGAGCCATGGAACGGTGATGGCCGATTAGACTCTGGCGCGCGAGTTCATGTTGGGTACTCTCGTTCCAATACGTTTTAAAAGAGAACGCAATCGTCCGCCTTGAATATTATTCATGTTCTGGTTAAAAAAGGCACTAATGATTTATGCTATACAACGTTTGACATGTTTGAACGAACGTAAATATTTTTTTTCCCCTCGTTCATGAAGTGAAGTCCGGCGGGCATAGATCATGTGCTAACAACACAGAGCTTTTTGGACATAAATGATGAGCTTTTTCGAACAAAACTACATTCGTTATGGACCTGGGATTCCTGGAAGTGACATCTGATGAAGAGAATCAAAGGTAATGGATTATTTACATAGTATTTTCGATTTTAGATCTCTCCAACATGGCGGTTAGTCTGTATCGCAAAGCGTATTTTTCTGGGCGCAGTGCTCAGATTATTGCAAAGTGTGATTTCCCAGTAAGGTTATTTTTAAATCTGGCAAGCCGGTTGCGTTCAAGAGATGTAAATCTATAATTCTTTGAATGACAATATAATATTTTACCAATTTTTTCGAATAGTAATTATTTAATTTGTTGTGCTGACTTGACTGCCGGTTATTGGAGGGAAACGATTTCCTGAACATCAACGCCATAGTAAAACGCTGTTTTTGGATATAAATATGAACTTGATAGAACTAAAAATGCATGTATTGTCTAACGTCCTAGGAGTGTCATCTGATGGAGATTGTCAAAGGTTAGTGCATAATTTTAGCTGATTTTCTGGTTTTGGTGACGCCTGTCTTTGAATTGACAAAACATTACACACAGCTATTGTCAATGTACTCTCCTAACATAATCTAACTTTATGCTTTCGCCGTAAAGCCTTTTTGAAATCGGACAACGTGGTTAGATTAAGGAGATGTTTATCTTTCAAAGGGTGTAAGATAGTTGTATGTTTGAAAAATTTGAATTTTGACATTTAATTGGTTTCAAATTTGCCGCTCTTAATATGCACCTGTTGTTGATAGGGTGCACCACGGGTGGCACGCTTGCGTCCCACATAGCCCCAAGAGGTTAACTAACCTCCAAACGAGCTTCAATGCCATACAACACTCCTTCTGTGGCCTCCAACTGCTCTTAAACGCTAGTAAAACCAAATGCATGCTTTCAACCGTTTGCTGCCAGCAACCGCCCGCCCGACTAGCATCACTACTCTGGACGGTTCTGACCTAGAATACGTGGACAACTACAAATTCCTAGGTGTCTGGCTAGACTGTAAACTCTCCTTCCAGACTCATAGCAAACATCTCCAAAATCAAATCATGAATCGGCTTTCTATTTCGCAACAAAGCCTCCTTCAGTCACTCCGCCAAACTTACCCTAGTAAAACTGACTATCCTACCGATCCTCGACTTCGGCGATGTCATCTACAAAATAGCTTCCAATACTCTACTTAGACTACATACAATTTGCTATTACAGTGCCATCTGTTTTGTTACCAAAGCCCCTTATACCACCCACCATTGTGACCTGTATGCTCTAGTCGGCTGGCCCTGGCCACATATTCGTCGCCAGTCCCACTGGCTCCAGGTCATCTATAAGCCTATGCTTCGTAAAGCTCCGCCTTATCTCAGCTCACTGGTCACGATAACAACACCCACCCGTAGCACGCGCTCCAGCAGGTAAATCTCACTGGTCATCCCCAAAGCCAACACCTCCTTTGGCCGCCTTTCCTTCCAGTTCTCTGCTGCCAATGACTGGAACAAATTGCAAAACTTGGTGAAGTTGGAGACTTACATTTCCCTCACTAACTTTAAACATCAGCTATCTGAGCAGCTAACCGATCGCTGCAGCTGTACATAGTCCATCTGTAAATAGCCCATCCAATCTACCTACCTCATCCCCATATTGTTTTATTTACTTTGCTGCTTTTTTTGCGCACCAGTATCTCTACTTGCACATCGTCATCTGCTCATCTATCACTCCAGTGTTAATCTGCTAAATTGTAATTACTTCGCTACTATGGCCTATTTTATTGCCTTACCTCCTTACTCCATTTGCACACACTGTATATAGATTTTTCTATTGTGTTATTGACTGTACTTTTGTTTATCCAACGTGTAACTGTTGTTTTTTTGTCGCACTGCTTTGCTTTATCTTGGCCAGGTCACAGTTGTAAATGAGAACTTGTTCTCGACTGGCCACCTGGGTAAATAAAGATGAAAATAATATATATCTTTTTTTTTACTTTATTGACAACACCCAAATGGATACTGTCATTAACACAGTTCTTCAATAATTACACATAACTCATAATACTGTAGCAAACATTATATTAACCTGTTGGGGATAGGGGGCAGTATTTGCACGGCCGGATAAAAAAACGTACCCGATTTAATCTGATTATTACTCCTGCCCAGAAACTAGAATATGCATATAATTATTAACTTTGGATAGAAAACACTCCAAAGTTTCTAAAACTGTTTTAATGGTGTCTGTGAGTATAACAGAACTCATTTGGCAGGCCAAAACCTGAGAAGATTCCAAACAGGAAGCGCTCTCTCTGACCATTTCATGGCCTTCTTGATCATCTCTAACCAAAACAGGGGATCTCTGGCATGACGTGACATTTTCTAACGCTCCCATAGGCTCTCAGAAGGCGGCAGAAATTTGAATGGTTGCTTTGGAGCCCCAGGCTGAAACACATTAGCGCCTTTTGTAAGTGGTCTATCAGAGGACAATGAGAATGGCGTGCGCGTGCACGAGACGACTCCATTTTTACTTTCTCTTTCTTTGAACGTATACAGGGTTTCCCGGTCGGAATATTACCGCTTTTTTTACGAGAAAAATAGCATAAAAATTGATTTTAAACAGCGGTTGACATGCTTCGAAGTACGGTAATGGAATATTTTGAATTTTTTTGTCACGAAATGCGCCGTGCGCATGACCCTTATTTACCTTTCGGATAGTGTCTTGAACGCACGAACAAAACGCCGCTATTTGGATATAACTATGGATTATTTTGAACCAAACCAACATTTGTTATTGAAGTAGAAGTCCTGGGAGTGCATTCTGACGAAGACAGCAAAGGTAATCAAACTTTTCTAATAGTAAATCGGAGTTTGGTGAGTACCACACTTGGTGGGTGTCAAAATAGCTAGCCTGTGATGGCCGGGCTATGTACTCAGAATATTGCAAAATGTGCTTTCACCGAAAAGCTATTTTAAAATCGGACATAGCGAGTGCATAAAGGAGTTCTGTATCTATAATTCTTAAAATAATTATGTTTTTTGTGAATGTTTATCGTGAGTAATTTAGTAAATTCACCGGAAGTTTGCGGGGGGTATGCTAGTTCTGAACGTCACATGCTAATGTAAAAAGCTGGTTTTTGATATAAATATGAACTTGATTGAACAAAATATGCATGTATTGTATAACATAATGTACTAGGATTGTCATCTGATGAAGATCATCAAAGGTTAGTGCTGCATTTAGCTGTGGTTTTGGTTTTTGTGACATTATATGCTAGCTTGAAAAATGGGTGTCTGATTATTTCTGGCTGGGTACTCTGCTGACATAATCTAATGTTTTGCTTTCGTTGTAAAGCCTTTTTGAAATCCAACAGTGTGGTTAGATAAAGGAGAGTCTTGTCTTTAAAATGGTGTAAAATAGTCATATGTTTGAGAAATTGAAGTAATAGCATTTCTAAGGTATTTGAATATCGCGCCACGGGATTCAACTGGCTGAGCGTCCCACCTAGCCCATAGAGGTTAAACAGGACATTCAAACGAGCCTTACAATTATAATCCAAAGTAGTGTGAAATGCACTCATAACCAACCTGGAAATGGAGGTTACTCCCCTGAGTTTTCCCCCATTCACATTCAGAATACATTGTGAGAAACTAAAATCTTTGCTCACCATTTTTGCTCCAGGCAGATATACTACATCCATAACTATCGGTTTCCTCATTAGCAGGGAGGAGTTTCTGCAATCAAATTGCCCTTGTGCCACAATTTTAGCAAACACAGAAAGGGGCCTATATTGGAGACCAAAAGTCGTCTGGCACACTGCTTAGAGTTTCAACAACATGAATAACTTATTTCTAGCCTACAATCATCTATGTCACTACTAATGTGAAAACAAGACAAAATATGACTATTCTTGCTCATTTTAAGGCAAATGTCAAATAATTTTAACATTCATTACAAACGTCAATTGTTGTCCAACATCATGGCGCCGCTGTTGGCATCACCTTTTACAGTGGATTTCTGCTGTTGTGGGCCTTTAATCATCTGTCTGACTTTGTTGTTCACACAGGAGAGAAACTTTACTATCGTGGATCCTCTGGGGAGCCTCGACAACATCATGATGCTGAAGAGGCAGAGAAGAGTCTCTCCACACCAGAACACCTCAAGAAACACCTGCAGAGATCCACAGGGAAGAGAACTCACTGCTGCTCTGACTGCGGGAAGAGATTTACTTCCTCATCAGGCATTAAAATTCATCAGAGAACACACACAGGAGAGAAATCTTATAGCTGTGGTCAATGTGGGAAGAGTTTTGGTCAATCTTGCCATCTGACTCAACACAAGAGAATACACACAGGAGAGAAACCTTATAGCTGTGGTCAATGTGGGAAAAGTTTTGGTCAATCTGGCCATCTGGTATCACACCAGAGAACACACACAGGAGAGAAATCGTATAGCTGTGATCAATGTGGGAAGAGTTTTGGTCGATCTGGAGAGCTGACAGTGCACCAGAGAATACACACAGGAGATAAACCTTATAGCTGTGGTCAATGTGGGAAGAATTTTGCTGCATCTAGAACTCTGACACTACACCAGAGAAGACACACAGGAGAGAAATCTTATAGCTGTGATCAATGTGGGAAGAGTTTTACTACATCTTGCTATCTGACTATACACCAGAGAATACACACAGGAGAGAAAGCATATAGCTGTAATCAATGTGGGAAGAGTTTTACTACATCTGGCTCTCTGACTTCACACCAGAGAATACACACAGGAGAGAAACCTTATATCTGTGATCAATGTGGGAATAGTTTTAGTCAATCTAGCTATCTGACAATGCATCAGAGAACGCACAAAGGAGAGAAACCATATATCTGTGGTCAATGTGGGAAGAGTTTTAGTCAATCTAGCTATCTGACAAAGCACCAGAGAATGCACACAGGAGAGAAACCTTATATCTGTGGTCAATGTGGGAAGAGTTTTAGTCAATCTAGCTATCTGACAATGCACCAGAGAACGCACACAGGAGAGAAACCTTATAGCTGTGATCAATGTGGGAAGAGTTTTAGTCAATCTAGCTATCTGACTATACACCGACGAACACACACAGGAGAGAAACCTTATAGCTGTAATCAATGTGGGAAGAGTTTTGTTTCATCTAGCGGTCTGACAGTACACAAGAGAACACACACAGGAGATAAAACTTATAGCTGTGACCAGAGATAATCTGATAAAAGACTTCTGATCAAATATCAGAAAATACATACATGAAGGAGTTGTTTCATGATATCAATGAATTAATGTCACAATGTAGAATGTTTAAACATTGTAGTAGGAGTATTTTAATGATGTCACAATGTAGAACCCTAAACTTTTGTCCCCTGTTCTATTGATTTCAACATGATATGGATATTAGCCTCAGGGGGAAAATCCAGGCTCTGAAATGGAAGAGTACTATTTATGAGATTTAACAAAAAGTGACTAACAAAAAAATAGTTGTGTTACACTTACCATGTTGGTGACCCACTGGAATCAAAATGCACCACTTCAAAATGTATCTGGCTGTTTTCTACATGTTGTCCACTAACAAGTGATGTACACATTCTTCCCAGATTCCGTGTGGTTTTTGAGCTGTTAGTTTTAACAGGACTTGCAACCTCATCTCCCTCCTCTCGCACAATTGATTTCAACATGATATCGATGAGTGATGACAACTAAGTGTTGCGTTCCTTTGTTTAGTGACCCCTAAGTTTAAATGCATCACTCCAAAATGTAGCTGACTGTCTTCTGCATGTTGTCCTCTAACCAGTGAGGTAAAATATATCTCCCATTCCCATTTCCATGTGTTTTTTTAGTTTTGTTAGTTTCAACAGCACGTACAACCTGATTTCCCCCCTAATGGATATCAGTGATTTATTGCTGCTTGTGCAGTTTTATAAGGTGCTTGTTTTAAAAAAAATCCAAGTAATATGATTATTGTGGCAGATGTTTGTGTATATAGCACATTTTATGTTTACATTTTCAATATATCACAAACCGTTTTTGCATATTGGTTATTGATTTGGACACGTTAAAACTGTGTTTTGACATTGGGGATATCCCACCCAGCAAAATGTAATTGAAAAGACTTTGAAAATAAGACTGCAACCAAATATTCCATATTTACATTTCATGTGACATTAAGTAATCATAATTATTTATGTAACCAACTGACAATTTTTGGTACAATTATATTGACATTGTTGCCCTGCTTTTATAATATCAGGGTTAATTCTCAGATGTGCCAATCCAAATGTACTAGAGCATGACATTGGGGACTGGGCCCCGATCCAACAACATGCCTATCTAGTGAACCCTGAAAAGAGAGAGAAGCTCCGCAGTGAGGTGGAAAGTTACTACGGATATTGCAGGAGTTTCCTCTTGAAATCAGACATGTCCGTGGTAAGGACAACTTGGTTGCTGATTGGCTCAAAAAGATTTGTCAAAAAGATTTGTGTTTTGCGTTTAGCCAGTGCGTTGCCATGGATCACAATTTATTTTGACTGCACGTTTTTCTGTATTGGTGATGAGTTTAGTTTGGGCTCGTTCCAAGGGGATGAGAGTTCTAGAAGCTAGTGAGTTTTAGGATTCTATAGTAAGAAAAAAGGTGAAAAAATACTATTGTATATTATTATTATTTAAAAGTACGTGTTTTTTCTTGTTTTTAATTGTTGACAGCCAGTAGACATCATGTTTATATTGGTGAAGGTGAAGCATTGTAGTTGATTTATAATGTGAAATGGAAGTTGTTTTCTGTTGGTGGTGAGCAAACTTGTCCAACGAAAATATAGGATATATTTGTTGTCTTAAAGGGGAAGGTGTTACAGGCTTTGGTTTTTCCATTTATGTTTTGAGGTTGGACTTTAGCACGTCTAGCTCGTTAGCACTGATTGGTGTCAGAATGTGTTACACCTGTGCCTGCTTGTCCATCTCGTTATGGTTGAATATTGCATCCAATTGTTAATATTTTAATCAATGGATTTTCCTTGGAATGTTCCGTAGTCTTTCAGTTGTGTAGTAAATATCCGTTTATTTTCATTGTTTTTTCCTGTGAAGCCATTGCGTTGCATCCATGTCTGAAAAGTGCTGTATAAATAAAGCTTGATTTGATTTGAGAATATTGCAAAACAAAGGAACCCAATGATTGACAATCAACAGACTTCATTATTTTAAAATTTTATTTAACCTTTATTTAATTAGTCGGTTAACCTCTAGAGGACCCCTTCCCGCTCTGATCCCGCTAACGGGATTCATTGACAAGATACCATGGCGGGAAATTCAAAACTGCAAGAATCTAATCATTACAATTTCTCAAACAATCAACTATTTTTCACCATTTGAAAGATAAACATCTCCTAAATCCAACCACATTGTCCGATTTCAAAGAGGCTTTACGGCGAAGCATAAAGTTAGGTTATGTTAGGAGAGTACATTGAAAATAGCTGTGTGTAATGTTTTGTCAATTCAAAGACAGGCGTCACCAAAAGCAGAAAACCAGCTAAAATTATGCACTAACCTTTGACAATCTTCATCAGATGACACTCCTAGGACATTATGTTATACAATACATGCATTTTTTGTTCCATCAAGTTCATATTTATATCCAAAAACAGCATTTTACAGTGGCGGTGAAATACAGAATTTATTTTCCCTCAAATGCTTCCGGTGAATCAGCGTTACAATTTACAAAATTACTATTCGAAAACATTGGTAAATTATAATATTGTCATTCAAAGAATTATAGATTAACATCTCATAAATGCTACCGCATTGCCAGATTTCAAAATAACTTTACTGGGAAATCACACTTTGCAATAAACGGGGTGCTATGCTAAGAACAATAGGCAGATATACAGGTTAGCACCATCTTGGAACCATCTAATATCAATAATACTATTGTAAATTTATTACATTTGATTATCTTCATCAGAAGGAACTTCCAGGAATCCCAGATCCACAACAAATGTGGTTTCTTTCGACAAAGTTCATAATTTATGTCCAAATAACTTGTTGTTCCATGTTAGCGCGTTCAGTAGGCTCCTCAAAATGTAGGGGGGGGGAGTCACGACGAAAAGTTACAAAAAATAAATCTATTTACGTTCGTTCAAACATGTCAAACGTTGTTTAGCATCAATCTTTAGGGCCATTTTTAACGTGAAACATCAGTAATATTTCAACCCGACCTCTCCTGTGTCTTGAAAAACGTTTTGCAAAATGTCTTGCCTCACAGGAAACGCATGTGCGCACAATAATGAAGTGACGACATCCCAGGGACGTCAACTTCCCTTCCTTGTCATCCGGTCTCTGTTCATCATAGACGCTTCAAACAACTTTATAAAGATCGTTGACATCTAGTGGAAGCCGTAGGAAGTGCAAAATGAATCCTTTGTCACTGTGTGATCTATTAGCAATGACTCGAAAATAGTACAGCCACAAAATTCTAATTTCCTGCTTGTATTCTTCTCAGGTTTTTGACTGCCATATGAGTTTTGGTATACTTACAGACACCATTCAAACAGTTTTAGAAAATTCAGAGTGTTTTCTATCCAAATATGTTAATAATATGCATATCCTAGCTTCTGAGTTGGTGTAGGAGGCAGTTAAAAATGGGCGCATATTGTTTTCTAAATTCTCAATACTGCCCCCTAGCCCCAACAGAACAAATTCTTATTTACAATGATTGCCTACCAGGGAACAGTGGGTTAACTGCCTTGTTCAGGGGCAGAACAACATATACTGCTTAAAAAAATAAAGGGAACACTAAAATAACACGTCCTAGATCTGAATGAATGAAATAATCTTATCAAATACTTTTTTCTTTGCATAGTTGAATGTGCTGACAACAAAATCACACACAAATAATCAATGGAAATCCAATTTATCAACCCATGGAGGTCTGGATTTGGAGTCACACTCAAAATTAAAGTGGAAAACCACACTACAGGCTGATCCAACTTTGATGTAATGTCCTTAAAACAAGTCAAAATGAGGCTCAGTAGTGTGTGTGGCCTCCACGTGCCTGTATGACCTCCCTACAATGCCTGGGCATGCTCCTGATGAGGTGGCGGATGGTCTCCTGAGGGATCTCCTCCCAGACCTGGACTAAAGCATCCGCCAACTCCTGGACAGTCTGTGGTGCAACGTGGCGTTGGTGGATGGAGCGAGACATGATGTCCCAGATGTGCTCAAATGGATTCAGGTCTGGGGAACGGGCGGGCCAGTGCATAGCATCAATGCCTTCCTCTTGCAGGAACTGCTGACACACTCCAGCCACATGAGGTCTAGCATTGTCTTGCATTAGGAGGAACCCAGGGCCAACCGCACTAGCATATGGTCTCACAAGGGGTCTGAGGATCTCATCTCGGTACCTAATGGCAGTCAGGCTACCTCTGGCGAGCACATGGAGTGCTGTGCGGCCCCCCAAAGAAATGCCACCCCACACCATGACTGACCCACCGCCAAACCGGTCATGCTGGAGGATGTTGCAGGCAGCAGAACGTTCTCCACGGCGTCTCCAGACTCTGTCACATCTGTCACGTGCTCAGTGTGAACCTGCTTTCATCTGTGAAGAGCACAGGGTGCCAGTGGCGAATTTGCCAATCTTGGTGTTCTCTGGCAAATGCCAAACGTCCTGCACGGTGTTGGGCTGTAAGCACAACCCCCACCTGTGGACGTCGGGCCCTCATACCACCCTCATGGAGTCTGTTTCTGACCGTTTGAGCAGACACATGCACATGTGGCCTGCTGGAGGTCCTTTTGCAGGGCTCTGGCAGTGCTCCTCCTTGCACAAAGGCGGAGGTAGCAGTCTTGCTGCTGGGTTGTTGCCCTCCTACGGCCTCCTCCACGTCTCCTGATGTACTGGCCTGTCTCCTGGTAGCGCCTCCATGCTCTGGACACTACGCTGACAGACACAGCAAACCTTCTTGCCACAGCTCGCATTGATGTGCCATCCTGAATGAGCTGCACTACCTGAGCCACTTGTGTGGGTTGTAGACTCCATCTCATGCTACCACTAGAGTGAAAGCACCGCCAGCATTCAAAAGTGACCAAAACATCAGCCAGGAAGCATAGGAACTGAGAAGTGGTCTGTGGTCCCCACCTGCAGAACCACTCCTTTATTGGGGGTGTCTTGCTAATTGCCTATAATTTCCACCTATTGTCTATTCCATTTGCACAACAGCATGTGAAATGTATTGTCAATCAGTGTTGCTTCCTAAGTGGACTGTTTGATTTCACAGAAGTGTGATTGACTTGGAGTTACATTGTGTTGTTTAAGTGTTCCCTTTATTTATTTTGAGCAGTGTATTTTTACCTTGTCAGCTCTAACCACTAGGCTACCTGCCGCCCTCTTGCATAACCAATGAGCACATATCTTAGTATGAAAAACAGTATCAATTCAGTATATCTTCCACTATGTCAAAACAGTATCACTTTTCAACCAACCCAGTGCATTTGTTGAAACTGAAAAGTTTTGAAGTCAACAATACGTCAAGGATTCAACAACTGAAAACTGAAACAAACAATTGGATCAAACAGATCAATCCCACTGGACATTAGGTTTCATTCAGACCCTGCAGGGTTTAGATTAAGCCAGAACTAGTTAAACTAGGATATTTAAGTAGCTTTCGTGATCGTGTCTTAAATTTGGCTTAGTTAGTCGGAGACTGGAGTCAGGTAAGTAAGCCTAAATGAGAACACCTGGGTTAATCCTGATTAGGTTCAGTATGAACACCTGGGTTAATCCTGATTAGGTTCACTATGAACACCTGGGTTAATCCTGATTAGGTCCAGTATGAACACCTGGGTTAATCCTGATTAGGTTCAGTATGAACACCTGGGCTAATCCTGATTAGGTTCAGTATGAACACCTGGGTTAATCCTGATTAGGTTCAGCATGAAAACCTGGGTTAAGCCTGATTAGGTTCAGTATGAACACCTGGATTAATCCTGATTAGGTTCAGTATGAACACCTGGGTTAATCCTGATTAGGTTCAGTATGAACACCTGGGTTAATCCTGATTAGGTTCAGTATGAACACATGCTGTTGGTCTAGTGGTGCTCATTAAAACCCGGAATAGAAAACACCAATACTGGTGTGAATCTGGAGACGAAACAATGGCAGAGGCAAAAATAATTTGTTCAAAAAAACTTTAGTGTGCATGAAAAAACACTCCAAAACCTATGTTGTCAAACCATCCAGTTATTGAAGGTAAAACCACACTGCTGCTACTGAGCAGTAGAACAAGAGGGTTGGGCTGCAATTTGCAGTGAATTCAATGGAAATGTAACCACAAGAAGAGTACAACAACTAGAGGTGAGATATCTGCATTATTATCAGGATTACAAGAAGAAACAACAACTAGAGGTGAGATATCTGCATTATTATCAGGATTACAGGAAGAAACAACAACTAGAGGTGAGATATCTGCATTATTATCAGGATTACAGGAAGAAACAACAACTAGAGGTGAGATATCTGCATTATTATCAGGATTACAGGAAGAAACAACAACTAGAGGTGAGATATCTGCATTATTATCAGGATTACAAGAAGAAACAACAACTAGAGGTGAGATATCTGCAATATTATCAGGATTACAAGAAGAAACAACAACTAGAGGTGAGATATCTGCATTATTATCAGGATTACAAGAAGAAACAACAACTAGAGGTGAGATATCTGCATTATTATCAGGATTACAGGAAGAAACAACAACTAGAGGTGAGATATCTGCATTATTATCAGGATTACAAGAAGAAACAACAACTAGAGGTGAGATATCTGCATTATTATCAGGATTACAAGAAGAAACAACAACTAGAGGTGAGATATCTGCATTATTATCAGGATTACAAGAAGAAACAACAACTAGAGGTGAGATATCTGCATTATTATCAGGATTACAAGAAGAAACAACAACTAGAGGTGAGATATCTGCATTATTATCAGGATTACAAGAAGAAACAACAACTAGAGGTGAGATATCTGCATTATTATCAGGATTACAAGAAGAAACAACAACTAGAGGTGAGATATCTGCATTATTATCAGGATTACAAGAAGAAACAACAACTACAGGTGAGATATCTGCATTATTATCAGGATTACAAGAAGAAACAACAACTAGAGGTGAGATATCTGCATTATTATCAGGATTACAAGAAGAAACAACAACTAGAGGTGAGATATCTGCATTATTATCAGGATTACAAGAAGAAACAACAACTAGAGGTGAGATATCTGCATTATTATCAGGATTACAAGAAGAAACAACAACTAGAGGTGAGATATCTGCATTATTATCAGGATTACAAGAAGAAACAACACAAGAGGTGAGATATCTGCATTATTATCAGGATTACAGAAGAAACAACAACTAGAGGTGAGATATCTGCATTATTATCAGGATTACAAGAAGAAACAACAACTAGAGGTGAGATATCTGCATTATTATCAGGATTACAAGAAGAAACAACAACTAGAGGTGAGATATCTGCATTATTATCAGGATTACAAGAAGAAACAACAACTAGAGGTGAGATATCTGCATTATTATCAGGATTACAGGAAGAAACAACAACTAGAGGTGAGATATCTGCATTATTATCAGGATTACAAGAAGAAACAACAACTAGAGGTGAGATATCTGCATTATTATCAGGATTACAAGAAGAAACAACAACTAGAGGTGAGATATCTGCATTATTATCAGGATTACAAGAAGAAACAACAACTAGAGGTGAGATATCTGCATTATTATCAGGATTACAAGAAGAAACAACAACTAGAGGTGAGATATCTGCATTATTATCAGGATTACAAGAAGAAACAACAACTAGAGGTGAGATATCTGCATTATTATCAGGATTACAAGAAGAAACAACAACTAGAGGTGAGATATCTGCATTATTATCAGGATTACAGGAAGAAAAAACAACTAGAGGTGAGATATCTGCATTATTATCAGGATTACAAGAAGAAACAACAACTAGAGGTGAGATATCTGCATTATTATCAGGATTACAAGAAGAAACAACAACTAGAGGTGAGATATCTGCATTATTATCAGTATTACAGGAAGAAACAACAACTAGAGGTGAGATAGCCTTCCCTGTAGCTCAGTTGGTAGAGCATGGTGTTTGCAACGCCAGGGTTGTGGGTTCGATTCCCACGGGGGGCCAGCACAGAAAAAAATGTATGAAATGTATGCATTCACTGCTGTAAGTCGCTCTGGATAAGAGCGTCTGCTAAATGACTAAAATGTAAAAATCTAAAAATGTAAATATCTGCATTATTATCAGTATTACACATTTCTCATATTCATATTTTTGTGACATCACTTTTATTATTAAATGATGTCTGCCTTTTATAGACTCTGTGGAAGAACCTTAAACTGACTTTAAAAAGAGAGAAAGCAGAGATCAGAAGAGAGAGATTTACTACTGGTGGTGGACCACCAAAACAAGACAACACTGATGAACTGAGTGACTTCCTGTCAGGAAAAATAGAGCAGCAGCAACCTCTGGATGGTATACCAGATGATGACCAACCTCTGGATGGTATACCAGACGATGACCAACCTCTGGATGGTATACCAGATGATGACCAACCTCTGGATGGTATACCAGACGATGACCAACCTCTGGATGGTATACCAGACGATGACCAACCTCTGGATGGTATACCAGACGATGACCAACCTCTGGATGGTATACAAGACGATGACCAACCTCTGGATGGTATACCAGACGATGACCAACCTCTGGATGGTATACCAGACGATGACCAACCTCTGGATGGTATACCAGACGATGACCAACCTCTGGATGGTATACCAGACGATGACCAACCTCTGGATGGTATACCAGACGATGACCAACCTCTGGATGGTATACCAGACGATGACCAACCTCTGAATGGTATACCAGACGATGACCAACCTCTGGATGGTATACCAGACGATGACCAACCTCTGGATGGTATACCAGATGATCACCAACAGGTTTGAAGAGCCAGCACACAGTGAGGGTGGAATGTGAACAGGTTGGAAGAGCCAGTACACAGTGAGGGTGGAATATGAACAGGTTGGAAGAGCCAGTACACAGTGAGGGTGGAATGTGAACAGGTTGGAAGAGCCAGTACACAGTGAGGGTGGAATGTGAACAGGTTGGAAGAGCCAGTACACAGTGAGGGTGTAATGTGAACAGGTTGGAAGAGCCAGTACACAGTGAGGGTGGAATGTGAACAGGTTGGAAGAGCCAGTACACAGTGAGGGTGGAATGTGAACAGGTTGGAAGAGCCAGTACACAGTGAGGGTGTAATGTGAGCAGGTTGGAAGAGCCAGTACACAGTGAGGGTGGAATGTGAACAGGTTGGAAGAGCCAGTACACAGTGATTGTGGAATGTGAACAGGTTGGAAGAGCCAGTACACAGTGAGGGTGTAATGTGAACAGGTTGGAAGAGCCAGTACACAGTGAGGGTGTAATGTGAACAGGTTGGAATAGCCAGTACACAGTGAGGGTGTAATGTGAACAGGTTGGAAGAGCCAGTACACAGTGAGGGTAGAATGTGAACAGGTTGGAAGAGCCAGTACACAGTGAGGGTGGAATGTGAACAGGTTGGAAGAGCCAGTACACAGTGAGGGTGTAATGTGAATAGGTTGGAAGAGCCAGTACACAGTGAGGGTGTAATGTGAACAGGTTGGAAGAGCCAGTACACAGTGAGGGTGGAATGTGAACAGGTTGGAAGAGCCAGTACACAGTGAGGGTGTAATGTGAACAGGTTGGAAGAGCCAGTACACAGTGACGGTGGAATGTGAACAGGTTTGAAGAGCCAGTACACAGTGAGGGTGTAATGTGAACAGGTTGGAAGAGCCAGTACACAGTGAGGGTGTAATGTGAACAGGTTGGAAGAGCCAGTACACAGTGAGGGTGGAATGTGAACAGGTTGGAAGAGCCAGTACACAGTGAGGGTGTAATGTGAACAGGTTGGAAGAGCCAGTACACAGTGAGGGTGGAATGTGAACAGGTTGGAAGAGCCAGTACACAGTGAGGGTGGAATGTGAACAGGTTGGAAGAGCCAGTACACAGTGAGGGTGGAATGTGAACAGGTTGGAAGAGCCAGTACACAGTGAGGGTGGAATGTGAACAGGTTGGAAGAGCCAGTACACAGTGAGGGTGGAATGTGAACAGGTTGGAAGAGCCAGTACACAGTGAGGGTGGAATGTGAACAGGTTGGAAGAGCCAGTACACAGTGAGGGTGGAATGTGAACAGGTTGGAAGAGCCAGTACACAGTGAGGGTGTAATGTGAACAGGTTGGAAGAGCCAGTACACAGTGAGGGTGGAATGTGAACAGGTTGGAAGAGCCAGTACACAGTGAGGGTGTAATGTGAACAGGTTGGAAGAGCCAGTACACAGTGAGGGTGGAATGTGAACAGGTTGGAAGAGCCAGTACACAGTGAGGGTGTGATGTGAACAGGTTGGAAGAGCCAGTACACAGTGAGGGTGTGATGTGAACAGGTTGGAAGAGCCAGTACACAGTGAGGGTGGAATGTGAACAGGTTGGAAGAGCCAGTACACAGAGAGGGTGGAATGTGAACAGGTTGGAAGAGCCAGTACACAGTGAGGGTGTAATGTGAACAGGTTGGAAGAGCCAGTACACAGTGAGGGTGTGATGTGAACAGGTTGGAAGAGCCAGTACACAGTGAGGGTGTAATGTGAACAGGTTGGAAGAGCCAGTACACAGTGAGGGTGGAATGTGAACAGGTTGGAAGAGCCAGTACACAGTTAGGGTGGAATGTGAACAGGTTGGAAGAGCCAGTACACAGTGAGGGTGTAATGTGAGCAGGTTGGAAGAGCCAGTACACAGTGAGGGTGGAATGTGAACAGGTTGGAAGAGCCAGTACACAGTGATTGTGGAATGTGAACAGGTTGGAAGAGCCAGTACACAGTGAGGGTGTAATGTGAACAGGTTGGAAGAGCCAGTACACAGTGAGGGTGTAATGTGAACAGGTTGGAATAGCCAGTACACAGTGAGGGTGTAATGTGAACAGGTTGGAAGAGCCAGTACACAGTGAGGGTAGAATGTGAACAGGTTTGAAGAGCCAGTACACAGTGAGGGTGGAATGTGAACAGGTTGGAAGAGCCAGCACACAGTGAGGGTGTAATGTGAACAGGTTGGAAGAGCCAGTACACAGTGAGGGTGTAATGTGAACAGGTTGGAAGAGCCAGTACACAGTGAGGGTGGAATGTGAACAGGTTGGAAGAGCCAGTACACAGTGAGGGTTTAATGTGAACAGGTTGGAAGAGCCAGTACACAGTGACGGTGGAATGTGAACAGGTTTGAAGAGCCAGTACACAGTGAGGGTGTAATGTGAACAGGTTGGAAGAGCCAGTACACAGTGAGGGTGTAATGTGAACAGGTTGGAAGAGCCAGTACACAGTGAGGGTGGAATGTGAACAGGTTGGAAGAGCCAGTACACAGTGAGGGTGGAATGTGAACAGGTTGGAAGAGCCAGTACACAGTGAGGGTGGAATGTGAACAGGTTGGAAGAGCCAGTACACAGTGAGGGTGGAATGTGAACAGGTTGGAAGAGCCAGTACACAGTGAGGGTGGAATGTGAACAGGTTGGAAGAGCCAGTACACAGTGAGGGTGGAATGTGAACAGGTTGGAAGAGCCAGTACACAGTGAGGGTGGAATGTGAACAGGTTGGAAGAGCCAGTACACAGTGAGGGTGGAATGTGAACAGGTTGGAAGAGCCAGTACACAGTGAGGGTGGAATGTGAACAGGTTGGAAGAGCCAGTACACAGTGAGGGTGTAATGTGAACAGGTTGGAAGAGCCAGTACACAGTGAGGGTGGAATGTGAACAGGTTGGAAGAGCCAGTACACAGTGAGGGTGTAATGTGAACAGGTTGGAAGAGCCAGTACACAGTGAGGGTGGAATGTGAACAGGTTGGAAGAGCCAGTACACAGTGAGGGTGTGATGTGAACAGGTTGGAAGAGCCAGTACACAGTGAGGGTGTGATGTGAACAGGTTGGAAGAGCCAGTACACAGTGAGGGTGGAATGTGAACAGGTTGGAAGAGCCAGTACACAGAGAGGGTGGAATGTGAACAGGTTGGAAGAGCCAGTACACAGTGAGGGTGGAATGTGAACAGGTTGGAAGAGCCAGTACACAGTGAGGGTGTGATGTGAACAGGTTGGAAGAGCCAGTACACAGTGAGGGTGTAATGTGAACAGGTTGGAAGAGCCAGTACACAGTGAGGGTGGAATGTGAACAGGTTGGAAGAGCCAGTACACAGTGAGGGTGGAATGTGAACAGGTTGGAAGAGCCAGTACAATGTGAGGGTGGAATGTGAACAGGTTGGAAGAGCCAGTACACATTGAGGGTGGAATGTGAACAGGTTGGAAGAGCCAGTACACAGTGAGGGTGTACTGTGAACAGGTTGGAAGAGCCAGTACATAGTGAGGGTGTAATGTGAACAGGTTGGAAGAGCCAGCACACAGTGAGGGTGGAATGTGAACAGATTGGAAGAGCCAGTACACAGTGAGGGTGTAATGTGAACAGGTTGGAAGAGCCAGTACACAGTGAGGGTGTACTGTGAACAGGTTGGAAGAGCCAGTACATAGTGAGGGTGTAATGTGAACAGGTTGGAAGAGCCAGTACACAGTGAGGGTGTAATGTGAACAGGTTGGAAGAGCCAGTACACAGTGAGGGTGGAATGTGAACAGGTTGGAAGAGCCAGTACACAGTGAGGGTGGAATGTGAACAGGTTGGAAGAGCCAGTACACAGTGAGGGTGTAATGTGAACAGGTTGGAAGAGCCAGTACACAGTGAGGGTGGAATGTGAACAGGTTGTAAGAGCCAGTACACAGTGAGGGTGTAATGTGAACAGGTTGGAAGAGCCAGTACACAGTGAGGGTAGAATGTGAACAGGTTGGAAGAGCCAGTACACAGTGAGGGTGTGATGTGAACAGGTTGGAAGAGCCAGTACACAGTGAGGGTGTGATGTGAACAGGTTGGAAGAGCCAGTACACAGTGAGGGTGGAATGTGAACAGGTTGGAAGAGCCAGTACACAGCGAGGGTGGAATGTGAACAGGTTGGAAGAGCCAGTACACAGTGAGGGTGGAATGTGAACAGGTTGGAAGAGCCAGTACACAGTGAGGGTGTGATGTGAACAGGTTGGAAGAGCCAGTACACAGTGAGGGTGTAATGTGAACAGGTTGGAAGAGCCAGTACACAGTGAGGGTGGAATGTGAACAGGTTGGAAGAGCCAGTACACAGTGAGGGTGGAATGTGAACAGGTTGGAAGAGCCAGTACACAGTGAGGGTGGAATGTGAACAGGTTGGAAGAGCCAGTACACAGTGAGGGTGTAATGTGAACAGGTTGGAAGAGCCAGTACACAGTGAGGGTGTACTGTGAACAGGTTGGAAGAGCCAGTACATAGTGAGGGTGTAATGTGAACAGGTTGGAAGAGCCAGCACACAGTGAGGGTGGAATGTGAAAAGGTTGGAAGAGCCAGTACACAGTGAGGGTGTAATGTGAACAGGTTGGAAGAGCCAGTACACAGTGAGGGTGTAATGTGAACAGGTTGGAAGAGCCAGTACACAGTGAGGGTGGAATGTGAACAGGTTGGAAGAGCCAGTACACAGTGAGGGTGGAATGTGAACAGGTTGGAAGAGCCAGTACACAGTGAGGGTGGAATGTGAACAGGTTGGAAGAGCCAGTACACAGTGAGGGTGGAATGTGAACAGGTTGGAAGAGCCAGTACACAGTGAGGGTGTAATGTGAACAGGTTGGAAGAACCAGTACACAGTGAGGGTGGAATGTGAACAGGTTGGAAGAGCCAGTACACAGTGAGGGTGGAATGTGAACAGGTTGGAAGAGCCAGTACACAGTGAGGGTGGATTGTGAACAGGTTGGAAGAGCCAGTACACAGTGAGGGTGGAATGTGAACAGGTTGGAAGAGCCAGTACACAGTGAGGGTGTAATGTGAACAGGTTGGAAGAGCCAGTACACAGTGACGGTGTACTGTGAACAGGTTGGAAGAGCCAGTACATAGTGAGGGTGTAATGTGAACAGGTTGGAAGAGCCAGCACACAGTGAGGGTGGAATGTGAACAGGTTGGAAGAGCCAGTACACAGTGAGGGTGTAATGTGAACAGGTTGGAAGAGCCAGTACACAGTGAGGGTGTAATGTGAACAGGTTGGAAGAGCCAGTACACAGTGAGGGTGTAATGTGAACAGGTTGGAAGAGCCAGTACACAGTGAGGGTGGAATGTGAACAGGTTGGAAGAGCCAGTACACAGTGAGGGTGGAATGTGAACAGGTTGGAAGAGCCAGTACACAGTGAGGGTGTAATGTGAACAGGTTGGAAGAGCCAGTACACAGTGAGGGTGGAATGTGAACAGGTTGGAAGAGCCAGTACACAGTGAGGGTGTAATGTGAACAGGTTGGAAGAGCCAGTACACAGTGAGGGTGGAATGTGAACAGGTTGGAAGAGCCAGTACATAGTGAGGGTGTAATGTGAACAGGTTGGAAGAGCCAGCACACAGTGAGGGTGGAATGTGAACAGGTTGGAAGAGCCAGTACACAGTGAGGGTGGAATGTGAACAGGTTGGAAGAGCCAGTACACCGTGAGGGTGTAATGTGAACAGGTTGGAAGAGCCAGTACACAGTGAGGGTGGAATGTGAACAGGTTGGAAGAGCCAGTACACAGTGAGGGTGGAATGTGAACAGGTTGGAAGAGCCAGTACACAGTGAGGGTGTAATGTGAACAGGTTTGAAGAGCCAGTACACAGTGAGGGTGGAATGTGAACAGGTTGGAAGAGCCAGTACACAGTGAGGGTGGAATGTGAACAGGTTGGAAGAGCCAGTACACAGTGAGGGTGGAATGTGAACAGGTTGGAAGAGCCAGTACACAGTGAGGGTGTAATGTGTACAGGTTGGAAGAGCCAGTACACAGTGAGGGTGTAATGTGAACAGGTTGGAAGAGCCAGTACACAGTGAGGGTGTAATGTGAACAGGTTGGAAGAGCCAGTACACAGTGAGGGTGGATTGTGAACAGGTTGGAAGAGCCAGTACACAGTGAGGGTGGAATGTGAACAGGTTGGAAGAGCCAGTACACAGTGAGGGTGGAATGTGAACAGGTTGGAAGAGCCAGTAAACAGTGAGGGTGTAATGTGAACAGGTTGGAAGAGCCAGTACACAGTGAGGGTGTAATGTGAACAGGTTGGAAGAGCCAGTACACAGTGAGGGTGTAATGTGAACAGGTTGGAAGAGCCAGTACACAGTGAGGGTGGAATGTGAACAGGTTGGAAGAGCCAGTACACAGTGAGGGTGTAATGTGAGCAGGTTGGAAGAGCCAGTACACAGTGAGGGTGTAATGTGAACAGGTTGGAAGAGCCAGTACACAGTGAGGGTGTACTGTGAGCAGGTTGGAAGAGCCAGTACACAGTGAGGGTGTAATGTGAACAGGTTGGAAGAGCCAGTACACAGTGAGGGTGGAATGTGAACAGGTTGGAAGAGCCAGTACACAGTGAGGGTGTAATGTGAACAGGTTGGAAGAGCCAGTACACAGTGAGGGTGGAATGTGAACAGGTTGGAAGAACCAGTACACAGTGAGGGTGTAATGTGAACAGGTTGGAAGAGCCAGTACACAGTGAGGGTGGAATGTGAACAGGTTAGAGGAGCCAGTACACAGTGAGTGTGTTCCCTCCACATCTGCTATAACATCCCTGAGAGAAGATGCTGCCACCACCTTTCAGCAGAGAACAAAGAAGATGACCATGCATGAAACGTTAACCAGAGAATTTCATGAGCATAAAATGAAATATCTGAAGGAAGAACATGAGATGAGAATTGTCCAGGTTGAATTGGATATGAAGTTGGAAGAGAGAGGTATGATCCTAAAAAGAGACAGTAATGAGACAATAGTGATGACCAGCCATGGTGAACAATATGATATGTAAAACTATACATGTTTTGGCATTTGGATATTCATGAGAGAGACTATTTTAATCACCACAAACTACATTTTAAACCAGTCTTGGTTTAGTCACTCATTTCATTTTGCTTCACACTATTTGAATTTTTTACAGAACAAACATTATCAAACCAAAAATAATCCATAATGAATACATTCTATATTTAAATGCATCTCATATAGTTGAAATGCTGCAATGTGAAGCAACTGTGCAAGTCCTCGTTGGTCATTGACTGCCTCAGTCACGGACACATCTGCCTCAATCACATCTGTCTCAGTCATGGGAACATCTGCTTGATGATCACATCTGGTTACAGTAGGTTGTATCTCTCTAGGTCATGCCAGTAGGTTACAGTAGGTTGTATCTCTCTAGGTCATGCCAGTAGACTATAGTAGGTTGTAACTCTCTAGGTCATGCCAGTAGGTTACAGTAGGTTGTATCTCTCTAGGTCATGCCAGTAGGTTACAGTAGGTTGTATCTCTCTAGGTCATGCCAGTAGGTTACAGTAGGTTGTATCTCTCTAGGTCATGCCAGTAGACTACAGTAGGTTGTAACTCTCTAGGTCATGCCAGTAGGCTACAATAGGTTGTAACTCTCTAGGTCATGCCAGTAGGCTACAGTAGGTTGTAACTCTCTAGGTCATGCCAGTAGGCTACAGTAGGTTGTAACTCTCTAGGTCATGCCAGTAGGCTACAGTAGGCTGTAACTGTCTAGGTCATGCCAGTAGGCTACAGTAGGTTGTAACTCTCTAGGTCATGCCAATAGGTTACAGTAGGTTGTATCTCTCTAGGTCATGCCAGTAGGCTACAGTAGGTTGTAACTCTCTAGGTCATGCCAATAGGTTACAGTAGGTCGTATCTCTCTAGGTCATGCCAATAGGTTACAGTAGGTTGTAACTCTCTAGGTCATGCCAGTAGGCTACAGTAGGTTGTAACTCTCTAGGTCATGCCAGTAGGTTACAGTGGGTTGTATCTCTCTAGGTCATGCCAGTAGGTTACAGTAGGTTGTAACTCTCTAGGTCATGCCAGTAGGCTACAGTAGGTTGTATCTCTCTAGGTCATGCCAGTAGGCTACAGTAGGTTGTAACTCTCTAGGTCATGCCAGTAGGCTACAGTAGGTTGTAACTCTCTAGGTCATGCCAGTAGGTTACAGTAGGTTGTATCTCTCTAGATCATGCCAGTAGGTTACAGTAGGTTGTATATCTCTAGGTCATGCCAGTAGACTACAGTAGGTTGTAACTCTCTAGGTCATGCCAGTAGGCTACAGTAGGTTGTAACTCTCTAGGTCATGCCAGTAGGCTACAGTAGGTTGTAACTCTCTAGGTCATGCCAGTAGGCTACAGTAGGTTGTAACTCTAGGTCATGCCAGTAGATTACAGTAGGTTGTAACTCTCTAGGTCATGCCAGTAGGCTACAGTAGGTTGTAACTCTCTAGGTCATGCCAGTAGGCTACAGTAGGTTGTAACTCTCTAGGTCATGCCAGTAGGCTACAGTAGATTGTAACTCTCTAGGTCATGCCAGTAGGTTACAGTAGGTTGTATCTCTCTAGGTCATGCCAGTAGGTTACAGTAGGTTGTAACTCTCTAGGTCATGCCAGTAACCTACAGTAGGTTATAACTCTCTAGGTCATGCCAGTAGGCTACAGTAGGTTGTAACTCTCTAGGTCATGCCAGTAGGCTACAGTAGGTTGTAACTCTCTAGGTCATGCCAGTAGGCTACAGTAGGTTGTAACTCTCTAGGTCATGCCAGTAGGTTACAGTAGGTTGTAGCTCTCTAGGTCATGCCAGTAGGTTACAGTAGGTTGTATCTCTCTAGGTCATGCCAGTAGGTTACAGTAGGTTGTATCTCTCTAGGTCATGCCAGTAGGTTACAGTAGGTTGTAACTCTCTAGGTCATGCCAGTAGGCTACAGTAGGTTGTATCTCTCTAGGTCATGCCAATAGGTTACTGTAGGTTGTATCCAAGTGGAAACAATTATCAACCAATGTGGAAAGTGTTGAATTTGGTCAACAACAACTCAGTCATGGACACATCTGCCTCAATCACATCTGCCTCAGTCATGGACACATCTGCTTGATGCTGATCATGGGAGGATCAGGACAGTCATGGGAACATCTGCTTCATGCTGATCATGGGAGGATCAGGACAGCCATGGGAACATCTGCTTGATGCTGATCATGGGAAGATCAGGACAGTCATGGGTACATTGCTTGATGCTGATCATGGGAGGATCAGGACAGTCATGGCTACATCTGCTTGATGCTGATCATGGGAGGATCAGGACAGTCATGCTGCTTCAGGTAGTTGTGTAGCACAGCTGTAGCAATGATCACCTTGCAGCAACTTCTTGGCTTGAAACCAAGTGTATTGCGAAAACACTGGAATCTATTTTTCCATACTCCAAACATACGCTGGACCATCCCTCTCGTGTGGATATGAGGTCTGTTGTATCTTTGCTGCTCAGCTGTTGTGGGATTTATGTCTGGAGTGAATAAAAAGTTACTCTAGTAGTCCACTATGTTGTCCTCTCTGAAACTGAGACCAATGAAGAGTTGAGGGAAATCCTTCAATGGTGAGTTGCACCTTTCCAACAGGCAACAATGTTTGAGAACTCTAAATGAGGATTAGTATCCACCCTGAACATTGATGGAGAACCAGTTGTTATGGTTACGGTACTCCTCAGCATCAGGAGTTGATGGGAAACCAGTTGTTATGGTTACGGTACTCCTCAGCATCAGGAGTTGATGATAAACCAGTTGTTATGGTTACGGTACTCCTCAGCATCAGGAGTTGATGGTAAACCAGTTGTTATGGTTACGGTACTCCTCAGCATCAGGAGTTGATGGTAAACCAGTTGTTGTGGTTACGGTACTCCTCAGCATAAGGAGTTGATGGTAAACCAGTTGTTATGGTTACAGTACTCCTCAGCATCAGGAGTTGATGGTAAACCAGTTGTTATGGTTATGGTACTCCTCAGCATCAGGAGTTGATGGTAAACCAGTTGTTATGGTTACGGTACTCCTCAGCATCAGGAGTTGATGTAAAACCAGTTGTTATGGTTACGGTACTCCGCAGCATCAGGAGTTGATGGTAAACCAGTTGTTATGGTTACGGTACTCCTCAGCATCAGGAGTTGATGGTAAACCAGTTGTTATGGTTACGGTACTCCTCAGCATCAGGAGTTGATGGTAAACCAGTTGTTATGGTTACGGTACTCCTCAGCATACGGAGTTGATGGAAAACCAGTTGTTATGGTTACGATACCCCTCAGCATCAGGAGTTGATGGACACTTGATGGGAACATGACATCCATCTAACCAGCCAATCACTCCTGGGAACTGCCCATATTCAGAGAATTGCACTTTATAGTTGGCTTGACCAGCAGCATCAGGAAACTAGATGTAAAGACTCCTCCTGCAGACTTTATAGTTGGCTTGGCCAGCAGCATCAGGAAACTAGATGTAAAGACTCCTCCTGCAGACTTTATAGTTGGCTTGACCAGCAGCATCAGGAAACTAGATGTAAAGACTCCTCCTGCAGACTTTGTAGTTGGCTTGACCAGCAGCATCAGGAAACTAGATGTAAAGACTCCTCCTGCAGACTTTGTGAACAATTAAACACAGTTGCTTCACTGGCACCACACAAATCACCAGTTTCACAATGAAAGATTCCAGATGCCAAAAACCTCAAGGATTTAACTCCTATCCAAAAGTACTGGTCTGGCTGGCCTCTGTAGTGCATGTTGGTCTTCATTTAGAAATTATAAATAGTCCATGCTTCCTCACAAACAGTATGAAGCAGAAGTTAAACCTGCCTCTTTGAAAGATTAATTTAAGCTTCAATTTAGTCCTGGAGTAGCTCTTATCCACCCTCTTTCAATCAGCTTTGTTTAGTCCAGAACAGGCTAAATCGACCATTATCTTTTAGTCTGGGACTAAGCTTAAGCCTTTTATGTGAAACCGGCCCTGAGTGTTTTATATGACTAAATGTGTTTCTGTGTTGCATAGATGCTCCATATCCATTACTTTGAATGTTTTATATATGACTAAATGTGTTTATTTCTGTGTTGCAGGGACAGTCAAGAAATGGAACAGCAAGGCCACAGAACATGACATAAGCAGAGCTGTGGGAGACCACCTCAAGCCCCTGGTAGAGCCGGGGGTGGTGTTTACCACTCCACCACACCTTCAGCAGGCTGGAAAAGTGGGATTGATCTGGTTGATCCAATTGTTTGTTTCAGTTTTCAGTAGTTGAATCCTTTGACATATTGATTTCAACAAATGAACTGGGTTGGTTGAAAAGTGAAACTAAACGTACAGTGGGGGAAAAAAGTATTTGATCCCCTGCTGATTTTGTACATTTGCCCACTGACAAAGAAATTATCAGTCTATAATTTTAATAGTAGGTTTTTGACATGCGTTTTTCTGGATATTTTTGTTGTTATTCTGTCTCTCACTGTTCAAATAAACCTACCATTAAAATTATAGACTGATCCTTTCTTTGTCAGTGGGCAAACGTACAAAGTCAGCAGGGGATCAAATACTTTTTTCCCTCACTGTACATATCATGCACTTTTTTGACAGTGGAAGATATACTGAATTTATACTGTTTTTCATACTAAGATGGACCAAGATATGTGTTGCTTTTGTACATATTTGTTCATTGGTTTTGCAAGAGTCTGTTGATTGGTCAGTCATTGGGTTCATTTGTTTTACAATATGTTCAAATCAAATCAAGCTTTATTTATACAGCACATTTCAGACATGGATGCAACACAATGGCTTCACAGGAAAAAACAAATATTTACCACAAAACAAGATTAACAACTGAAAGACTAGAGAGCATTCTAAGGAAATTCCATTGATTAAAATATTATCAATTGGATGCAACATCCAACCCAAAATATCAGCTTGTTTTACTACATTGTTTGTTGTTACGTTCCCCAGCAAGAAAATCAGAAATATCCCTTAAACAGAAGAGGAACTAACAAAGAGTCACTGACAACAACCACAACTAAACAGGTGGGGTTTTAGGAGGGGCTCTGAAAGACACTATGGGGGTGTCCACTGAAAGTTGACTGGTAACAACAACTGGGACCTAAAAGACACCCACCATGAGACCCACTAAATCTGCCCAAGAAGAGAAAAACGAAAGAAAAACCCACAACAAACTTAAAGACAGGAAGCAAACCAAAAATGTAGAACAACTAAAGGTGTTGACTCTCCACATGTATCAAGACAACTGGAGCACTGGGCCAGACACTCTTAAATAGAACCTGGACCAGCTCAGGTGAAACACCTTCCCACTAACGAGATGGACAAGCCAGCACAGGTGTAACACATACTGACTAACGAGGTGACACCAATCAGTGCGTCCTACGTGCTAACGGAGCTAGACGTGCTAACGGAGCTAGACGTGCTAACGGAGCTAGACGTGCTAACGGAGCTAGACGTGCTAACGAGCTAGACGTGCTAACGAGCTAGACGTGCTAACGAGCTAGACGTGCTAACGAGCTAGACGTGCTAACGAGCTAGACGTGCTAAAGTCCAACCCCAAAACATAAATGGAAAAACCAAAGCCTGTAACACCTTAAGACAACAAATATATCCTATATTTTTGTTGGAAAAGTTTGCTCACCACCAACAGAAAACAACTTCCATTTCACATTATAATCAACTACAATGATTCACCTTCACCAATATAAACATGGTGTCTACTGGCTGTCAACAATTAAAAACAAGAAAAAACACGTATTTTTAAATAATAATATACAATAGGATTATTTGTTTCTCCTTTTTCTTTCTATAGAATCCTAAATCCCACAAGCTTCTAGAACACTCGTCTTCCTAAAACTCTAAATCCCACTAGCTTCTAGAACTCTCCTCTTTCTAAATTCCACTAGCTTCTAGAACTCTCATCTTTTTAAATCCCACTAGCTTCTAGAACACTCGTCTTCCTAAATCCCACTAGCTTCTAGAACTCTCATCTTTCTAAATCCCACTAGCTTCTAGAACTCTCGTCTCCTTGGAACGAGCCCAAACAAAACTCATCTCCAATACGGAAAAACATGCAGTCAAAATAAATAAAGATCCATAGCAACGCACTGGCTAAACGCAAAACACAAATCTTATATCGATTTGGGGGGAAATCAGGTTGAATCTGGTCTTCAAACTAACACAACAAAACAAAAAACACTTGGAAATGGAGATATATTTTACCTCACTGGTTAGAGGACAACCTGCAGAAGACAGTCAGCTACATTTTGGAGTGATGCATTTAAATTTAGGGGTCACTAAACAAAGGAACACAACACTTATTTGTCATAACTCATCGATATCATGTTGAAATCAATTGTGCCGAGAGGAGGGAGATGAGATTGCACGTCCTGTTAAAACTAACAGCTCAAAAACCACATGGAATCTGGGAATAATGTGTACATCACTGGTTAGAGGACAATTTGTAGAAAACAGTCAGATACATTTTGATTAAAGTGCGTCACCAACGTGGCAAGTGTAACACAACTCTTTTTTGTTAAATCTTATAAATAGTAACTCTTTCAATTCAGAGCATGGATTTTCCCCCTGAGGCTAATATCCATATCATGTTGAAATCAATAGAACAGGGGACAAACGATTAGGGTTCTACATTGTGACATCATTAAAATACTCCTTCTACAATGTTAAAACATTCTACATTGTGACATTAATTCATTGATATCATCAAACAACCCCTTCATGTATTTTCTGATGTTTGATCAGATGTCTTTTATCGGAGTATCTCTTGTTACATTGACCACAGCTATAAGGTTTTTCTCCCGTGTGTGTTCTTTGGTGTGATGTCAGCTGGCTGGAAGTAGTAAAACTCTTCCCACATTGATCACAGCTATAAGATTTCTCTCCTGTGTGTGTTCTCTGGTGTGATACCAGATGGTCAGATCGACCAAAACTCATCCCACATTGAACACAGCTATAAGGTTTCTCTCCTGTGTGTATTCTCTGGTGTAGAGTCAGAGAGACAGATGTAGTAAAACTCTTCCCACATTGATCACAGCAAAAAGGTTTCTCTCCTGTGTGTGTTCTCTGGTGTGATACCAGATGGTCAGATCGACCAAAACTCATCCCACATTGAACACAGCTATAAGGTTTCTCTCCTGTGTGTATTCTCTGGTGTAGAGTCAGAGAGACAGATGTAGTAAAACTCTTCCCACATTGACCACAGCTATAAGGTTTCTCTCCTGTGTGTGTTCTTTGGTGTGATATCAGGCCACCTGACTGAGTAAAACACCTCCCACATTGACCACAGCTATAAGGTTTATCTCCTGTGTGTGTTCTCTGGTGTAGAGTCAGATGGCCAGATGTTGTAAAACTCTTCCCACATTGACCACAGCTATAAGGTTTCTCTCCTGTGTGTATTCTCTGGTGTAGAGCCAGAGAGCCAGATGTAGTAAAACTCTTCCCACATTGATCACAGCTATAAGATTTATCTCCTGTGTGTGTTCTCTGATGTAGAGCCAGAGAGCCAGATGTAGTAAAACTCTTCCCACATTGATCACAGGTATAATATTTATCTCCTGTGTGTGTTCTTTGGTGTGATATCAGGCTGCCTGACTGAGTGAAACACCTCCCACATTGACCACAGCTATAAGGTTTCTCTCCTGTGTGTGTTCTCTGGTGTAGAGTCAGAGAGCCGGATGTAGTAAAACTCTTCCCACATTGATCACAGCTATAAGATTTCTCTCCTGTCTTGATTCTCTGATGAATTTTAATGCCTGCTGGGGAGGTGAATCTCTTCCCACAGTCAGAGCAGCAGTGAGTTCTCTTCCCTGTGCATCTCTGCAGGTGTTTCTTGAGGTGTTCTGATGTGGAGGGACTCTTCTCTGCCTCTTCAGCTTCACGAGGTTGTTGAGGCTCCCCAGAGGATCCACAATAGTTAAGTATCTCTCCTGTGTGAACAACAAAGTCAGACAGATGATTAAAGGCCCACAACAGCGGTAATCCACTGTAAAAGGTGATGCCAACAGCGTAGCCATGATGTTATACAACAATTGACGTCTGTAATGAATGTTTAAATTATTTGACAATTGTCTTAAAATGACTTCTTTTCACATTAGTAGTAACATCGATGATTGTAGGCTATAAATAAGATATTCATGTTGTTGAAATCCTAAGCAGTGTGCCAGACGACTTTTGGTCTCCAATATAGGCCCCTTTCTGTGTTTGCTAAAATTGCGGCACGAGGGCAATTTGATTGCAGAAACTCCTCCCTGCTAATGAGGAAACCACTAGTTATGGATGTAGTGTATCTGCTAATGAGGAAACCGACAGTTATGGATGTAGTATATCTGCCTGGAGCAAAAATGGTGAGCAAAGATTTTAGTTTTTCACAATGTGTTCTGAATGTGAATGGGGAAACTCAGGGTAGTAACCTCCATTTCCAGGTTGATGATGAGTTCATTTCACACTACTTTGGATTATAATTTTAAGGCTCGTTTGAATGTCCTGTTTAATATAATGTTTGCGACAGTATTATGAATTATGTGTAATTGTTGAAGAACCGTGTTAATGACAGTATCCATTTGGGTGTTGTCAATAAAGTTAAGATTTCACCTTTATTTAACCAGGTAGGCCAGTTGAGAACAAGTTCTCATTTACAACTGCGACCTGGCCAAGATAAAGCAAAGCAGTTCGACACATATAACAACACAGAGTTACAAGTGGGATAAACAAACGTACAGTCAATAACACAACAGAAAATTATATATACAGTGTGTGCAAATGGATTAGCCTGTTGGGGATAGGGGGCAGTATTTGCACGGCCGGATAAAAAACGTACCCGATTTAATCTGGTTACTACTCCTGCCCAGTAACTAGAATATGCCTATAATTGTTTGATTTGGATAGAAAATACCCTAAAGTTTCTAAAACTGTTTGAATGGTGTCTGTGAGTATAACAGAACTCATTTGGCAGGCCAAAACCTGAGAAGATTCCAAACAGGAAGCGCTCTCTCTGACCATTTCATGGCCTTCTTGATCATCTCTAACCAAAACAGGGGATCTCTGGCATGACGTGACATTTTCTAACGCTCCCATAGGCTCTCAGAAGGCGCCAGAACGATGAATGGTGGCTTTGCAGGCCATGGCTGAAAAACATTAGCGCATTTGGATGGTGGTCGATCAGAGAACAATGAGACTGGAGGCATGTGCACGAGCCGACACCATGTTTACTTTCTCTCTCTTTGAACGAAAACAACGACTCCCGGTCGGAATATAATTGCTTTTTTTACGAGAAAAATAGCATAAAAATTGATTTTAAACAGCGGCTGACATGCTTCGAAGTAAGGTAATGGAATATTTTGAATTTCTTTGTCACGAAACGCGTCGGGCGCGTCACCCTTCTTTACCCATCGGATAGTGTCTTGAACGCACGAACAAAACGCCACTATTTGGATATAACTATGGATTATTTGGAACCAAACCAACATTTGTTATTGAAGTAGAAGTCCTGGGAGTGCATTCTGACGAAGACAGCAAAGTTAATAACATTTTTCTTACAGTAAATCTGACTTTGGTGAGTGCTAAACTTGCTGGGTGTCTAAATAGCTAGCCCTGTGATGCCGGGCTATCTACTTAGAATATTGCAAAATGTGCTTTCACCGAAAAGCTATTTTAAAATCGGACATATCGAGTGCATAGAGGAGTTCTGTATCTATAATTCTTAAAATAATTGTTATGTTTTTTGTTAACGTTTATCGTGAGTAATTTAGTAAATTCACCGGCAGTGTTCGGTCGGAATGCTAGTCACATGCTAATGTAAAAAGCTGGTTTTTGATATAAATATGAACTTTATTGAACAAAACATGCATGTATTGTATAACATAATGTCCTAGGGTTGTCATCTGATGAAGATCATCAAAGGTTAGTGCTGCATTTAGCTGTGGTTTGGGTTTATGTGACATTATATGCTAGCTTGAAAAATGGGTGTCTGATTATTTCTGGCTGGGTACTCTGCTGACATAATCTAATGTTAGCCCATAGAGGTTAACTGACTTGTCTAGTTAAATAAAGGTTACATTTAAATACATTTAAAAAATAGAGTTTCATGACAAACCATTTTTTACAAATCCGGCAAGGCACCAATTTTAAGAAGGGTTTAAAACAAAGGTTTCAAACCAATTCATGAATGTAATTGAATCTAGGTATGTCTTGCCTTTAATGTAATGGCATGAAAAACAATTGGCTGAATATTATACAATGACTTATCAACAGCTCTAATAATTTGCCTCCACAGGAAATCTACACTGGCAGTTATAGAATATACTATATATCCTTGAAACCTGGTTAAACTACCATTATGACATCATGGATGAATTCTAGAATATACTATATATCCTTGAAACCTGGTTAAACTATCATTATGACATCATGGATGAATTCTAGAATACACTATATAGCCTAGAAACCTGGTTAAACTATCATTATGACATCATGGATGAATTCTAGAATATACTATATATCCTAGAAACCTGGTTAAACTATCATTATGACATCATGGATGAATTCTAGAATATACTATATAGCCTAGAAACCTGGTTAAACTATCATTATGACATCATGGATGAATTCTAGAATATACTATATAGCCCAGAAACCTGGTTAAACTATCATTATGACATAATGGATGAATTCTAGAATATACTATATATCCTAGAAACCTGGTTAAACTATCATTATGACATCATGGATGAATTCTAGAATATACTATATAGCCTAGAAACCTGGTTAAACTATCATTATGACATCCTGGATGAATAAATTTGAGTGGTTACACTCCTCCTTCCCCCATCCCTCAGCTGTTTACCAAACCAAGCCCCTGGGCAGCCATTTTGTTACTGTTGAAAAAACCCACACAACCCAGCAATCTGCAGTTCATACAACAAATCTGTCATTCCACCACTGTTTTGGTAATAAGATGATGATGAGGCTGGAGAAAAGTCACAATATGGATGTAGCTATTGCATATTTCCGCTTTAACCCCACACATCAGTTCAACAACTGCAGAGTTTGTGCCTCTGTATTTAAGACAGTACTTACTAGTGTTAATCAGGGAACGGTTTCTCAAAACCATCTTATGGCTAAGTTCACCGTTAGAACCATTGGATGCCTTAAGATGCGTTTGGGAAACCGGGACCAGATGTCCAGTTTCCTCCTCTTCTTCCTCCTCCTTCTTCTTCGATGTAACAGTCATCTCCCCCTCTTCCTCTTTCACTCCAAAAACGGCATCCTCCTCTCCTTTTACTGTAACATCCTCCTCCTCTTTCACTCTGAACGTGTCTTTCTCTTCTTTCACTGTAACGGCCTCACCCTCTACTTCTTGTTTTACTGTGATATCCTCCTCTTCCTCCGTCCAGCAGACTTTAGCAGGAGAGTAGCTTAGTGAACTCATGGTCGGGGATGTTAGCTAGCTAGGCTAATGCTAACTTAACCAGCCCGCTAGCTGACCAATAACAACAACACCGTAAATATGAAATTAAATCGGAGGACTAACTAGACGACAGAAGTGGGTTTAAAACACAGTTGCTAATATACACGAAAGGGTCTAAAGAGCTTTAATGGTTCGGCTATTTTGTCTAGCAAGCTACCGAGGTGGCTGAATAACTGCTGCTGCTGTTTAATGAAGCGTTCCGTCCACTACATTATACGTCACACTAACAGTATTACCTTAAAGTCGCACACCTCCATCTGCTGACTGGAATGGGTAACGCAGTTGAGTAAAATGTATATTTTAATTTTCAGACAAAAAGTTACAGTGCAGGAAGCATGCGTTTTTACTCACCAGTGTAACAACACAGTGTGGTTAAAGACTTAGTAACTGAGGTGTAGTCACAATCTGGTTCCCTATAAGGACAAACAGTTATGTTTTTGTGTTATTACATACACTACTGGTCAATAGTTTTAGAACACCTACTCAATCAAGGGTTTTTCCTTATTTTTACTAGTTTCTACATAGTAGAATAATAGTGAAGACATCAAAACTATGAAATAACACATATGGAATCATGTAGTAACCCAAAAAGTGTTCAACATTTCAAAATATATTTTATATTTGAGATTCTTCAAATAGCCACGATTTGCCTTATTGACAGCTTTGTACACTCTTGGAATTCTCTTAACCAGCTTCACCTGGAATGCTTTTCCAACAGTCTTGAAGGAGTTCCCACATATGCTGAGCACTTGTTGGCTGCTTTTCCTTCACTCTGCGGTATGATTCAGGGAGCCGTCAGTTGGACTCATTTCTCAATGTGTCCACCTGACCCGTCAAATAGTAATTAAAGTAATTTGCAATGTCAGGTGGTTTTGGTAATGAATGTCATAATGGGTAGGAATTAAAACATGTCTGCCACTTGTGTTGAATCAAAGTTGTCCATAGATGTTGTCCATCAGCCTTGATTTAGTGATGATAATATCCTTTCTTTTTACCTTGGTCACCAGATGTATTCATTTACAATAACTGGTCTAGCTTGGTCACTAGATGTATTAATTTACAATAACTGGTCTAGCTTGGTACCTAGATGTATTAATCTACAATAACTGGTCTAGCTTGGTCACTAGATGTATTAATCTACAATAACTGGTCTTGCTTGGTCACTAGATGTATTCATTTACAATAACTGGTCTAGCTTGGTCACTAGATGTATTCATTTACAATAACTTTGCTCATCAGACAGATCTGTCCGCTACCTTTTTGGTTTCATTACGTTGAACCGTTCCATTTCTCAGCTCATCAATCCCTGGGGCATCGTTTGACCTCAGTCTGTTTTCTGAATGGGGCCTTGCTTATCAACAAAACTCATAAATCATTTTATAAACACACTCTGTGCCCTTTCAGGATCATCCTCACTACACTCTTCCAGCCATCACACATTCTAAACCTCATCTACAAATGAGTCCTGGCTGAACCTCTTGTAGGGCCTTGGGTAGATTACTTTAGGATCAGCATTTTGGTATATGAGTCCTGACTGAACCTCTTGTAGGGCCTTGGGTAGGTTACTTTAGGATCAGTCTTTGGTATATGAGTCCTGACTGAACCTCTTGTAGGGCCTTGGGTAGATTACTTTAGGATCAGCCTTTGGTATATGAGTCCTGACTGAACCTCTTGTAGGGCCTTGGGTAGGTTACTTTAGGATCAGCATTTTGGTATATGAGTCCTGACTGAACCTCTTGTAGGGCCTTGGGTAGGTTACTTTAGGATCAGTCTTTGGTATATGTGTCCTGGCTGAACCTCTTGTATTGACCCCAAATATGTATTTTTTTGTGAAGGAATATTGTGAAACATGATCATTCCACTATTAATGCAGATATTACTGAGATTTTCTTAATTTTTTAAAATTCAATTCTAATTGTAGCTCCTTTAACTTAGACCCAAAATGTATTTGCTATAATGTGTGTCTGAGGATGTATGACTTGACCTTCGCCTCCCCAGCTTGTTGGGGAGTTGCAAAGATGAGACAAGATTGAAATTGAGGAGAAAAAACGGGGGTAAAATTATATTTCTATAAAAAAAAGGATATTAAAAAAGGTTGCATCCCAACGTGGCAATAAACAGCAGGCAAAGTGACCGTGTCACAATGAACTGTAACATTTTACCATTGGAACGCTTGATGTAATTAAATCAGACGTTTTACCATTGGAACACTTGATGTAATTAAATCAAACGTTTTACCATTGGAATGCTTGATGTAATTAAATCAGACGTTGTACCATTGGAACACTTGATGTAATTAAATCAAACGTTTTACCATTGGAACGCGTGATGTAATTAAATCAGACGTTTTACCATTGGAACGCGTGATGTAATTATTATTTTCGGATATAAAGACTACGTTGTATCAACAAAAAACGGATTGCAACTTGCAAAACATCCGGGAAGAAAATTACAGACGGAGGCGCAACAAATTCCAACGTTGTTCGACATTTGAAGCTGCAAAAAGAACGGTAAGTCGTGGCTAATATAGCTGACAGCTATCTAATTATTTTTTGCTAGAATAGCATGTAGGCTAACGTAACATTAAATCAATGAGCCTCCACACAGTCAGTCAGTGCGGGAACGTGAACATTGCACCCAAGATTGAGCTACAACAGGCTAGGCTGTTGGTAGCCTAAATCCTGCCTGATGTTACTGCTGTTCCTAAAACCATTGGCATACGTTAGCCAACTGTAACCACACACAGAGAGGCTGTGTGTGTTAATTAAGGTTGGGCGATTGTGTACAAGCCTACATCGCCCGATTTGCGCCCCATAGCTTGTCTTGACTTGAGTGCTGAGACTTGAGACTTACTTGTGACTTGTAAAACAATGACTTGTTCCCACCTCTGGTATATACTGTATTCTATCCTATTCTACTGTATCTTAGTCTATGTATTACTCATCTCATATGTATACACTGTATTATATCCTATTCTACTGTATCTTAGTCTATGCATTACTCATCTCATATGTACATACTGTATTCTATACTATTCTACTGTATCTTAGTCTATGTATTACTCATCTCATATGTATATACTGTATTCTATCCTGTTCTACTGTATCTGTCTATGTATTACTCATCTCATATGTATATACTGTATTATATCCTATTCTACTGTATCTTAGTCTATGCATTACTCATCTCATATGTACATACTGTATTCTATCCTATTCCACTGTATCTTAGTCTATGTATTACTCATCTCATATGTATATTCTGTATTCTATCCTATTCTACTGTATCTTAGTCTATGCCGCTCTGACATCACTCATCCAAATATTTATATATCCTTAATTCCATTCCTTTAGATTGTGTGTATTGTTAGATATTACTGGACTGTCGGAGCTAGAAACACAAGCATTTCGCTACACCCGCAATAATATCTGCTAAACAAGTGTATGTGACAAATACAATGTGATTTGATGTATATAGGTCTGGTGTTGGAGATCATTCTACACTCTGTGTTCTACTACCCAGGTCTGGTGTTGGAGATCATTCCACACTCTGTGTTCTACCCAGGTCTGGTGTTGGAGATCATTCTACACTCTGTGTTCTACTACCCAGGTCTGGTGTTGGAGGTCATTCTACACTCTGTGTTCTATTACCCAGGTCTGGTGTTGGAGATCATTCTACACTCAGTGGATCTCCTGCATGTATTTTCTGATGTTTAATCAGACCACATGAATGAGAGTATCTCTTGTCACATTGATCACAGCTATAAGGCTTTTCCTGTGTGGCTAAGTTCAAGTTGGGTACTGAGGTCCGTAACCTCTTAGCTGAAAGTCAAAGGCTGGAGGGCGGTAAAAAAGTTTTTTGGGGGGGTAACGATTCTCAGCCGTTTTTGCTTTTCTTTTCAGTTTTTCCTTTTTTGGAAGAGGGCAGGAGTGGAGATAGCGCAAAATTCTTCAAATAGGTCGGTCCCTTGGATCGGGCTGGCGAATACGGTTCGCTTTGCATGGAAGGACAAGGAGATGGAGCCATTCGGACGTGAAACTTTTGGAAGGACTATCTTGATGTGGATCCTTAAACTGACAGGGAAGGATGTGTTTTGCCTCCAGGGTCACCCGTTGGAGGGAACTTATGATGTGGCTTTACACACAGAAGAAAAACATGACGAGATCCTGAAAAAGGTGAGGGAAGTGGGAGGTGCGAAGCCGATGTGTCACTACGAGGTAACCAGCTTGGCAAAAAACAGCAAAAACAATTTCAGGATTGTAACTGTGAACATTTATAACCCGTACGTCAAGGACGAGGAGGTGAGGGCCTTTCTGGGGAGATACATGGATGACATCTCCTCAGCAAGGCACCTCAAGGACTCCCTGGGTTTTTGGAACGGGAGGAGAGACTTCCAGGCCCTCCTCAGGGAGGACCCAAAGGGACTGGGCGGCTACCTTCATCCTCCAGCTCTGTTCTCCCTGGGGGCTGACAGGGGGACATTGTTTTATGCACGTCAGCCCCCGTTTTGCAGGCGTTGTATGGCCTACGGCCACATCCTAGCCTCGTGCAGCACAAGAAAGTGCAGATTTTGTGGATCTGGGGAGCACAAGGCGAAGGACTGTGACGATTTCAAGGCATGCCACGGGTGTGGCTCGTCAGCACACCTGGGGCAGGAATGCCCAGCTCGTCAGAGATCATACGTGTCTGCGGCTGGGGGGGAGCAGGAGCGGGGGATGGGGGAAGAAGGGGAGGAGGCCCAGACCAAGAACCGAACACAGGCCCAGAGGGGACGGCCTCACTGAAGGAGGAAGAGCAAAGAGCGGCAGCAGGAGGAGAGGGGGACAGAGAAGGCACGGGAGCAGCAGAACCGGGAGGAGAGGAGGGAAAAGAGGTGGAAGGAAGCAAGGGAGTGGAGGAGCCAGAGAGGGCAGCAATGGAGGGAGAGGTGGTGGAGAAGGAGTCGGTGGCAGGACCAGTGGAGGAGGGGGGAGAGGGGGAGAGGGAGTGGGGGGACAGCAGAATGTCGAGCGCCCTCGTGGAAGAGATGGGGGAATGGTGGAGGAGCTTGCGGGGAGGGGGGGTGGTGTCTCCCTGTTACCGCCATCGCCAAAGAAGAGAGGGAAGAGGTAGGGGCTCTCGACGGACAGCGAGAGGGAAGGGGGTATGGGGGGGGAGGGGGGGTGTCTCCCTGTTACCGCCATCGCCAAAGAAGAGAGGGAAGGGGGTATGGGGGGGGAGGGGGTGGTGTCTCCCTGTTACCGCCATCGCCAAAGAAGAGAGGGAAGGGGGTATGGGGGGGAGGGGGGGTGGTGTCTCCCTGTTACCGCCATCGCCAAAGAAGAGAGGGAAGAGGTAGGGGCTCTCGACGGACAGCGAGAGGGAAGGGGGTATGGGGGGGAGGGGGTGGTGTCTCCCTGTTACCGCCATCGCCAAAGAAGAGAGGGAAGAGGTAGGGGCTCTCGACGGACAGCGAGAGGGAAGGGGGTATGGGGGGGAGGGGGGGTGGTGTCTCCCTGTTACCGCCATCGCCAAAGAAGAGAGGGAAGGGGGTATGGGGGGGAGGGGGTGGTGTCTCCCTGTTACCGCCATCGCCAAAGAAGAGAGGGAAGGGGGTATGGGGGGGGAGGGGGTGGCCAAGCGAGTGATGGGGGCGGGAGAAACTTCTGTGTCCTCGCTGGCTTCCCCAGCCCCTCAACTCCTGGTGGAGCTTGATACACCAAGCATGGCTCAGAGCTGGTCAACTGAGCGGGGGTCGCAGTTCCTGTTTGGGGACACGGGCTCCCCTACTCTCTACCCAACCAGATACGGGGCTGGGGAAGTGGAGGAGTTTGGTGGTCAACCCAGGATGCAGAGCACTCAGGTGCCAAACACCCTTCCTGCATCCTGGGTTGGTGAGATGGAGGAAGACGGGGGGACGTCGGGAGGAGAGACGGCATCCCTGCCGGTGGAGATGGAGCAGGGGAGCATTGGGTGAGACTCCTGGGGGGGGGGGGGGGGGGGGGGGGGTAGTAGTTGGGTGATTGTTGTTTTTGATTTTATAATTGTTTTCATGGAGTCTACTATAACTTTTGTTAGTTTAAATGTAAGCGTTTAAGGGATTTTGTTAAGAGGAGGAAGGTTTTTAGTTATTTATAGGGTGTGGGTTTTGACTTTTGTTTTTTAAAGGAGGTTCACCTGAGGGATGGAGGAGATGTTAATAGATTTATGAGGGAGTGGGACATGGGGAGTCGGTTTGGGGTATAGGGGGGAGGGATGGAGGGGATGTTAATAGATTTAGGAGGGAGTGGGACAAGGGGAGTCAGTTTGGGGTATAGGGGGGAGGGATGGAGGAGATGTTAATAGATTTAGGAGGGAGTGGGGCAAGGGGAGTCGGTTTGGGGTATAGGGGGGAGGGATGGAGGGGATGTTAATAGATTTAGGAGGGAGTGGGACAAGGGGAGTCAGTTTGGGGTATAGGGGGGTTGCACTCATCGGGGGTAGGGATATTGTGTGGGCACAGGGAGGTAAAGGTTGAGGGTTCATTTGTGGTATTGCAGGGGAGAGTTTTGGGGGTGGATGTCACCTTAAGGGATTGCAGATATAGATTAGTGGGGGTGTACGGGCCACAGATGGCGGCAGACAGGAAGGAGGTGGTGGACTGTCTGGCGCCCCTGTGCGCCACAAATATAGATTTAGGGGTGGGGGGATTTTAATATAGATTTAGGGGTAGGGGGGATTTTAATATAGATTTAGGGGTAGGGGGGATTTTAATATAGTTTTAGGGGTGGGGGGGATTTTAATATAGATTTAGGGGTGGGGGGGATTTTAATATAGATTTAGGGGTGGGGGGGATAGCAGTGCAGGCGCCGGTGGCTAATGGCTTGCCATGGTCTGGTTGATGGAGGTCTGCACACTACTCCTACAATGGCTGGTTCCACTTGGTGCAACTCCCGGGGGGTTGATGGAGGCCTGACTATATTTTTCTGTCCAGGTCCTTGGGTCAGTTTTCTAGGCAGCTGTTGCCTGTCTTCTTTTCGGATCCCGACGGGCTGCTCCTGCAGGTGAGGTCACCAGTCTGCCTCTTCGGTAAGGGGTACTGGAAATTAGATCGGGATGTGCTGGATGAGCTTTCATTGAAGCCTTTACTGGTTTGTTTCGGGGGATTGAAGGCCTCCGGTCCATGTGTGAGGGGGTGTTAGAGTGGTGGGATTTAGTTAAGGTAAGGTATGGACAACAAGCTCAAGGACCTGAATTGGTTGAGCCTCCACAAGTGCTTGCCGGTACATTCCATCATGTACCGGCATAGCTTGGCGCGATCCCCCACCTGTCCAAGACCATCTTGTGGTGGGGAGGAGACAGTGCACCTTTTGGGACTGTGCCTTTTCCTGGAGTAGTATGGGCACGGCTGTTGTTAGGTAGGGTGAAAGGGAATTTTGTTTTAACTTGGGCTAGGGTAGAGAGAGGTATAGGGAGAGCGAGGGGGACGGTCAAGGACAGGTTTCTGCTCTGGCTTCTCATAAGCCTCTTTAAATGGGGGCTGTGGGAAGCCAGGCAGGACATGGTCAAGACAGGGAGAGATTGGGGGATGGAGGGGAAAGGGAGGAGGGTGGAAGGAAATTTGAGGGGGAGGATGAAGAGGAAGTGGGGGCAGCATGCTGCCCGGCAGAGGTGGAAGGGAGGTTTAGGGCTGGGGTTAATTTAGATGATTTAAGGGGATAGAATAGTGACTGGGAGATAGGGGAAGGTTGGGCTTTAGAGATGTAGTTTGTAGGCATGAAGGGGAGGGAAGATGCTCCCCTGAGTTTTTTGTTATTGCGTTTTTGTTTCGTTTTGAATTTAAAAATGCCTATATTTGAGTTTGTTTGGAATATTGATGGTTTTGTTTTGTATGAATGGCATTGTACGTAATAAAAACTTTTATATATAAAAAAAATTAAGAAATCTTCCACTATGTCAATATAGTGCATGGTCTATAAGTTTAGTATCACTTTTCAACCAACCCAGTGCAACTCCAACTGCTCCTAAATACAAGTAAAACTAAATGCATGCTCGTCAACCGATCTCTGCCTGCACCTGCCCGCCCATCCAGCATCACTACTCTGGACGGTTCTGACTTAGAATATGTGGACAACTACAAATACCTAGGTGTCTGGTTAGACTGTAAACTCTCCATCCAGACTCACATCAAACATCTCTAATCCAAAGTTAAATCTAGAATTGGCTTCCTATTTTGCAACAAAGCATCTTTCACTCATGCTGCCAAACATACCCTCGTAAAACTGACCATCCTACCGATCCTCGACTTCGGCGATGTCATTTACAAAATAGCCTCCAATACCCTACTCAATAAATTGGATGCAGTCTATCACAGTGCCATCCGTTTTGTCACCAAAGCCCCATATACTACCCACCACTGCGACCTGTACGCTCTCGTTGGCTGGCCCTCGCTTCATACTCGTCGCCAAAGGTCATCTACAAGGTCATCTACAAGACCCTGCTAGGTAAAGTTCCCCCTTATCTCAGCTCGCTGGTCACCATAGCAGCACCCACCTGTAGCACGCGCTCCAGCAGGTACAGTGCCTTGCGAAAGTACTCGGCCCCCTTGAACTTTTCGACCTTTTGCCACATTTCAGGCTTCAAACATAAAGATATAAAACTGTAATTTTTTGTGAAGAATCAACAACAAGTGGGACACAATTATGAAGTGGAACGAAATTTATTGGATATTTCAAACTTTTTTAACAAATAAAAAACTGAAAAATTGACCGTGCAAAATTATTCAGCCCCTTCACTTTCAGTGCAGCAAACTCTCTCCAGAAGTTCAGTGAGGATCTCTGAATGATCCAGTGTTGACCTAAATGACTAATGATGATAAATAGAATCCACCTGTGTGTAATCAAGTCTCCATATAAATGCACCTGCTCTGTGATAGTCTCAGAGGTCCGTTTAAAGCGCAGAGAGCATCATGAAGAACAAGGAACACACCAGGCAGGTCCAAGATACTGTTGTGGAGAAGTTTAAAGCCGGATTTGGATACAAAAAGATTTCCCAAGCTTTAAACATCCCAAGGAGCACTGTGCAAGCGATAATATTGAAATGGAAGGAGTATCAGACCACTGCAAATCTACGAAGACCCGGCCGTCCCTCTAAACTTTCAGCTCATACAAGGAGAAGACTGATCAGAGATGCAGCCAAGAGGCCCATGATCACTCTGGATGAACTGCAGAGATCTACAGCTGAGGTGGGAGACTGTCCATAGGACAACAATCAGTCGTATACTGCACAAATCTGGCCTTTATGGAAGAGTGGCAAGAAGAAAGCCATTTCTTAAAGATATCCATAAAAAGTGTTGTTTAAAGTTTGCCACTAGCCACCTGGGAGACACACCAAACATGTGGAAGAAGGTGCTCTGGTCAGATGAAACCAAAATCGAACTTTTTGGCAACAATGCAAAACGTTATGTTTGGCGTAAAAGCAACACAGCTCATCACCCTGAACCTCCCATCCCCACTGTCAAACAAGGTGGTGGCAGCATCATGGTTTGGGCCTGCTTTTCTTCAGCAGGGGCAGGGAAGATGGTTAAAATTGATGGGAAGATGGATGGAGCCAAATTCAGGACCATTCTGGAAGAAAACCTGATGGAGTCTACAAAAGACCTGAGACTGGGACGGAGATTTGTCTTCCAACAAGACAATGATCCAAAACATAAAGCAAAATCTACAATGGAATGGTTCACAAATAAACATATCCAGGTGTTAGAATGGCCAAGTCAAAGTCCAGACCTGAATCCAATCGAGAATCTGTGGAAAGAACTGAAAACTGCTGTTCACAAACGCTCTCCATCCAACCTCACTGAGCTCGAGCTGTTTTGCAAGGAGGAATGGGCAAAAATGTCAGTCTCTCGATGTGCAAAACTGATAGAGACATACCCCAAGCGACTTACAGCTGTAATCGCAGCAAAAGGTGGCGCTACAAAGTATTAACTTAAGGGGGCTGAATAATTTTGCACGCCCAATTTTTCAGTTTTTTATTTGTTAAAAAAGTTTGAAATATCCAATAAATTTCGTTCCACTTCATGATTGTGTCCCACTTGTTGTTGATTCTTCACAAAAAATTACATTTTTATATCTTTATATTTGAAGCCTGAAATGTGGCAAAAGGTCGAAAAGTTCAAGGGGGCCAAATACTTTCGCAAGGCACTGTATATCTCTCTGGTCACCCCCAAAGCCAATTCCTCCTTCGGCCGCCTCTCCTTCCAGTTCTCTGCTGCCAATGACTGGAACGAACTACAAAAATCTCTAAAACTGGAAACACTTATCTCCCTCACTAGCTTTAAGCACCAGCTGTCAGAGCAGCTCACAGATTACTGCACCTGTACATAGCCCATCTATAATTTAGCCCAAACAACTACCTTTTCCCTACTGTATTTATTTATTTATTTTGCTCGTTTGCACCCCATTATTTCTACTTTGCACCTTCTTCCACTGCAAATCTACCATTCCAGTGTTTTACTTGCTATATTGTATTTACTTCGCCACCATGGCCTTTTTTGCCTTATCTCACCTCATTTGCTCACTTTGTATATAGACTTATTTTTCTAACATATTATTGACTGTATGTTTGTTTTACTCCATGTGTAACTCTGTGTTGTTGTATGTGTCAAACTGCTTTGCTTTATCTTGGCCAGGTCGCAATTGTAAATGAGAAGTTGTTCTCAACTTGCCTACCTGCTTAAATAAAGGTGGAATAAATAAATAAAAAAATAGTTGAAAATTAAAAATGTTGAAATCAACAATATGTCAAAGGATTGAACTACTGAAAACTGAAACAAACAATTGGATCAAACAGATCAATCCCACTGGACATTGGGTTTGATTCAGACCCTGCCAGCATGGCCAGAGATGTAACTTATGACCACGGAACCAACACAGACCTTTCATGCCTCACTAAAAACACCTAAGTATTAGATTTACTGCCATGGTCTAGTATGTCACTGCATCAGACACCATTCACAATGCTGGCTGAGGTACAAGTAAAACATGAAATATTATTTCCTAACCATTCACAATGCTGGCTGAGGTACAAGTAAAACATGACATATTATTCCCTAACCATTCACAATGCTGGCTGAGGTACAAGTAAAACATGACATATTATTCCCTAACCATTCACAATGCTGGCTGAGGTACGAGTAAAACATGACATATTATTCCCTAACCATTCACAATGCTGGCTGAGGTACGAGTGAAACATGACATATTATTACCAAACCATTCAAAATGTTGGCTGCTGTATGAATAAATTGGTGTCTGAGGCGGTGACATACTAGACCATGGCAGTAAATCTAATACTTAGGTGTTTTCAGTCATGCATGAATGGTCTGGTGTGGTTCTGTGGTTATAAGTTACTGACCTTGGAATACATTTCTGGCCATGCTGGCAGGGTTTGAATCAAACCCAATGTCCACCTGGTACACTGACAGGGTCTGAATCAAACCCAATGTCCACCTGGTCCACTGACACTGTCTGAATCAAGCCCAATGTCCACCTGGCACACTGGCAGGGTCTGAATCAAACCCAATGTCCACCTGGCACACTGGCAGGGTCTGAATCAAACCCAATGTCCACCTGGCACACTGACAGGGTTTGAATCAAACCCAACGTCCACCTGATACACTGGCAGGGTCTGGATCAAACCCAATATCCACCTGGCACACTGGCAGGGTCTGAATCAAACCCAATTTTAATGAATTGTCAATGAAGCATTGTTTGTGCCACGCTCAAAACAACTGTTAACTCAGGAACTATGAAAACGTGAGTTCAAGACAACTGGGAACTCAGGAAAAACCAAGCTCTGACTGGGAAAATACGTTTTGATCGGTCATCCAACTGGGAACTCAGGAAAAACCAAGCTCTGACTGGGAAAATACGTTTTGATCGGTCATCCAACTGGGAACTCAGGAAAAACCAAGCTCTGACTGGGAAAATACGTTTTGATCGGTCATCCAACTGGGAACTCAGGAAAAACCAAGCTCTGACTGGGAAAATACGTTTTGATCGGTCATCCAACTGGGAACTCAGGAAAAACCAAGCTCTGACTGGGAAAATACGTTTTGATCGGTCATCCAACTGGGAACTCAGGAAAAACCAAGCTCTGACTGGGAAAATACGTTTTGATCGGTCATCCAACTGGGAACTCAGGAAAAACCAAGCTCTGACTGGGAAAATACGTTTTGATCGGTCATCCAACTGGGAACTCAGGAAAAACCAAGCTCTGACTGGGAAAATACGTTTTGATCGGTCATCCAACTGGGAACTCAGGAAAAACCAAGCTCTGACTGGGAAAATACGTTTTGATCGGTCATCCAACTGGGAACTCAGGAAAAACCAAGCTCTGACTGGGAAAATACGTTTTGATCGGTCATCCAACTGGGAACTCAGGAAAAACCAAGCTCTGACTGGGAAAATACGTTTTGATCGGTCATCCAACTGGGAACTCAGGAAAAACCAAGCTCTGACTGGGAAAATACGTTTTGATCGGTCATCCAACTGGGAACTCAGGAAAAACCAAGCTCTGACTGGGAAAATACGTTTTGATCGGTCATCCAACTGGGAACTCAGGAAAAACCAAGCTCTGACTGGGAAAATACGTTTTGATCGGTCATCCAACTGGGAACTCAGGAAAAACCAAGCTCTGACTGGGAAAATACGTTTTGATCGGTCATCCAACTGGGAATTGTAAATCCGGAACTCGGGACTCTTTCTCGAGCTACGACCTGAAGATCACTGACATCATCAGGATTCAACCTTGTTTTTTTCCCCCCGAGTTCCCAGTTGTCTTGAAATCACCATAAATCCAGAGAATGACAGACTTTGATGACAAAATTTGCCCACGAAGGACACCTTCCTGTTCAAGTGAGCACAGAACAACTCAGTGAGTCCAAAAATATCTTGCATATAATATATTCTATGCTGCTGCATAAATTATGTAATATGCCAGAGATATGTATACTGTAGCTAAGAAAGTAATACTATGTGTATGTTGTGTAGTAAGTTGTTAGTAGCCCATGTGCCTCACCCTAATAATTTGTTTATTTTCCCCTCTTAATTTCTCCTACTGTTCTGACTTGGTGGTGCACATGTAGCCTATAACCTGTTTTAGAGAAATGTAATCGTTGAATATTGTAAAAACTTTAATTGTCTGCTTATTTGCCCCCTTTATTTATCCTACGGTTATGACTTGGTGTACAGGGAGGACATTGTAAGAACGGCCCATGTTCTGAATTCTGTCACTGTACATTTCAAAAGTGCTAAACAAAATAGTTATATTGACTACGTCGGTCCTAGCTCACTCATTAATATCTTAATCAAAATTACGGATTGCCTCTTATCCGCTTGTCGTCCCCTTATGCCATAGTTTGTACATCTCAATTGTCAGTAGAAACCACATTTGTTTAAGCAAGTCAGCCATATTAGCTATGTTTTTTTTAAAGTCAGTAAATGAAGCTGAATGAACTGCCAGACAAGGATCCACTGATAGACAGGTGTTGCAGTGGTAAGATGTTGGGACAGCTTTATGTATGCCTTAAGAGTCTGTGGGCACCGTTTGTCACCGTTATAGTGCAATTAATGTATTGTTTAGTGCTGTGTTTGCCCACCAAGATTTACATGTTAAAATCGCCACTGCTCCTCAGCCTTCCTCTCCTCTGAAGACCCAGTGAGGGTGGAGCTCAGTCAGAGAGCTGTTGAGGGACTGGTTAGGAAGAACACCTATACAGCCAGAGAGGTCACGCATGGTTTAGATGGTAAATATTTATGTCCCCTTAGCGGTTCATCACGTCAGCAAAAGGGAATATGTTCCATCATCTATGTTTATTTACATTAGTGCAAATTGCAAATTGTCCACTGATATTGGTGTAATTTCTCATCCCTTTGGGCTGTATGAAAGTTAATTTCCTCTCAGGCACACACATTTGTTCTTTGATATTATGAAGGTCATTTGTGTAAAATGTACTTTTCCCCACTCATTCACCTGATCTCTTTACATTGATTATGCATATTCGGTGGCCTGACTGCATCCAGACTATGTCAAAGTCCCATCCTGGAAGATCTGAACCTAATGCAGTTTGGAGTGATTTATTTATTTATTGCAGTGGCAGTCAAGAAATGGAACAGCAAGGCCACAGAACATGACATAAGCAGAGCTGTGGGAGACCACCTCAAGCCCCTGGTAGAGCCGGGGGTGGTGTTTACCACTCCACCACGCCTTCAGCAGGCTGGAAAAGTGGGATTGATACTGTTTTTCATACTAAGAGGGACCAAGAGTCTGTTGATTGGTCAGTCATTGGGTTAATTTGTTTTATGCTCAAATGAATTCAAGCTTCATTTATACAGCACATTTCAGACATGGATGCAACACAATGGCTTCACAGGAAAAAACAATAAGTACACAACAAACATAAGAGGATAAAAAAAACAGAAGACTAACAACTGAAATACTAATGAACATTCTAAGGAAATGCCATTGATATAAATGTTAATTGGATGCAGAATCCAACCCAAAATATAAGCTTGTTTTTTAGGAGGGGCTCTGAAAGACACTATGGGGGTGTCCACTGAAAGTTGACTAGTAACAACAACTGGGACCTAAAAGACACCCACCGTGAGACCCACTAAATCTGCCCAAGAAGAGGCAAACAAAAGAAAAACCCACACCAAACTTAAAGACAGGAAGCAAACCAAAAAGGTGGAGCAACTAAAGGTGTTGACTCTCCACATGTATCAAGACAACTGGAGCACTGGACCAGACACTCTTAAATAGAACCTGGACCAGCTCAGGTGAAACACCTTCCCACTAACGAGATGGACAAGCCAGCACAGGTGTAACACATACTGACTAACGAGGTGACACCAATCAGTGCGTCCTACGTGCTAACGAGCTAGACGTGCTAACGAGCTAGACGTGTAAAGGAGCTAGACGTGCTAACGAGCTAGACGTGCTAACGAGCTAGACGTGCTGACGGGCTAGACGTGCTAACGAGCTAGACGTGCTTAAGTCCAACCTCAAAACATAAATGGAAAAACCAAAGCCTGTAACACCTTCCCCCTTAAGACAACAAATATATCCTATATTTTTGATGGACAAGTTTGCTTACCAACAACAGAAAACAACTTCCATTTCATATTATAATCAACTACAATGATTCACCTTCACCAATATAAACATGGTGTCTACTGGCTGTCAACAATTAAAAACAAGAAAAAAACGCGCAATTCTAAATAATAATATTCAATGATATTATTTTTCCCTCCTTCTTCTTTCTATAGAATCCTAAAACTCACAAGCTTCTTGAACTCTCGTCCCCTTGGAACGAGCCCAAACAAAACTCATCTCCAATACGGAAGAACGTGCAGTCAAAATAAATTGTGATCCATGGTAACTCACTGGCTAAACGCAAAACACAACACTTTTTGACTGCCCACCCTTGAGACAAACCAAGAAACCAAGTTGTCCTTACCACGGACATGTCAGAGCTTCTCTCTCTTTTCAGGGTTCACTAGATAGGCATGTTGTTGGATCGGGGCCCAGTCCCCAATGTCATGCTCTAGTACATTTGGGTTGGCACATCTGAGAATGAACCCTGATATTCTAAAAGCAGGGTAACAATGTCAATATAATTGTACCCAAAAATTGTCAGTTGGTTGCATGAATAAGTATTACATGAATTGTAAATATGAAATATCAAAACCAAATGTACACCCCTTTGTTAATACATATTGACAATAATGAACCTAATGGTGAGGCATGAAATAATAAAAAAAAATCTGATTTTGTCAGGCTGAATGTTTGAAATTTTTTACATTTTACATTTTAGTCATTTAGCAGACGCTCTTATCCAGAGCGACTTACAGTAGTGAATACATACATTTCATTTAAAAAAAAAAAAATTACTTATTTTTAAATATGAGGTGATTTGAGTCATGCTTCTTCAGTAGTGGAATAAAGACAATTAGCATTTTAATGTTGTAAAGAAATACTGGAGTGATGTAGGATTGTTAATAAAATTGATTATAGACCAATTTATTATACTGTGTCCATGTGTATAGGCTGCAACTACGTTGAAATGAAGTTGTTTTAAAGTCATTGAAAAAACGACCAGAAAAGACATCTTTTCAACTTTCACTTTCAACAACAACCGAACATATATTGGAAGTCGGGCATAGTCTTATTTTCAACGTCTTTTCAATGACATTTTGCTAAATGAGAATAGTGCAATGTCAAAACACAGTTTTAACGTGTCCAAATCAATAACCAATAAGCAGAAACAGTTGGTGATATATTGAAAACCTAAACATTCAAGTGTTGCATTTTGATTCAAGTTTTATTTAAAAAAATTGTCACTTTTTATTAAATCTCATAAATAGTACTCTTCCATTTCAGAGCCTGGATTTTCCCCCTGAGGCTAATATCCATATCATGTTGAAATCAATAGAACAGGGGACAAACGTTTAGGGTTCTACATTGTGACATCATTAAAATACTCCTACTACAATGTTTAAACATTCTACATTGTGACATCATTAAAATACTCCTACTACAATGTTAAAACATTCTACATTGTGACATTATTTCATTGATATCATGAAACAACTCCTTCATGTATTTTCTGATGTTTAATCAGAGATCTTTTATCAGAGTATCTCTTCCCACATTGATCACAGCCATGAGATTTCTCTCCTGTGTGTGTTCTCTGGTGAATAGTTAGATAGCAAGATGTAGAAAAACTCTTCCCACATTGATCACAGCTATAAGATTTCTCTCTTGTGTGTGTCCGCTGGTGTACTATCAGGCTGCTTGGGTGAGATAAACTCTTCCCACATTGATCACAGCTATAAGGTTTCTCTCCAGTGTGTGTTCTCTGGTGTTTAGTTAGACAGCTAGATGTAGTAAAACTCTTCCCACATTGATCACAGCTAAAGGGTTTCTCTCCAGTGTGTATTCTCTGGTGTGATTTCAGGGTTTGTAGGCCAATAAAACTCTTCCCACATTGATCACAGCCATAAGGTTTCTCTCCTGTGTGTGTTCTCTGGTGTATAGTTAGACAGCTAGATGAAGTAAAACTCTTCCCACATTGATCACAGCTATAAGGTTTCTCTCCTGTGTGTCCCCGCTGGTGTACTATCAGGTTGCTTAGCTGAGTAAAACTCTTCCCACATTGATCACAGCCATAAGGTTTCTCTCCAGTGTGTGTTCTCTGGTGTGATTTCAGGGTTTGTAGCAGAATAAATCTCTTCCCACATTGATCACAGCCGTAAGGTTTCTCTCCTGTGTGTGTTCTCTGGTGTATTGTTAGATAGCTAGATGTAGTAAAACTCTTCCCACATTGATCACAGCTAAATAGTTTCTCTCCTGTGTGTGTTCTCTGGTGTATAGTTAGATTGCTAGATGTAGTAAAACTCTTCCCACATTGATCACAGCCGTAAGGTTTCTCTCCTGTGTGAATTCTTTGATGTATTTTAAGGTTTGATGAAGAGTTGAATCTTTTCCCACAGTCAGAGCAGCAGTGAGATTTCTTCCCTGTGGGTCTCTGCTGGTGTTTCTTGAGTAGTTCTGATCTGGAGAGACTCTTCTCTGCCTCTTCAGCATCATGATGTTGTTGAGGCTCCCCAGAGGATCCACGATAGTCCCGTCTCTCTCCTGTGTGAACAACAAAGTCAGACAGATGGTTAAAGGCCCACAACAGCAGAAATCCACTGTTTATTTGAGGTAAAGGGTGATGCCCAGAGCGTACCCATGAAGCTGTACAACAATTGACGTCTGTTAAATTTGAAAATTAAGACAGTCAAGATAGCAACAATAGTCAGATTTAGTCTTGTTTTCACAGAAGTAACATCAATGAATGTAGGCTAGAAATAAGTTATTCAAGTTGTTAAAATCCTAAAAAGTGTGCCAGACGACTTTTGGTCTCCAATAAAGGCCTTTTTCTGTGTTTGCTAAAATTGCAGCACGAGGGCAAAGCGCACACAATCTGGTTGCAGAAACTCCTCCCTGCTAATGAGGAAACCGATAGTTATGGATGTAGTATATCTGGTAATGAGGAAACCACTAGTTATGGATGTAGTATATCTGGTAATGAGGAAACCACTAGTTATGGATGTAGTATATCTGGTAATGAGGAAACCACTAGTTATGGATGTAGTATATCTGGTAATGAGGAAACCGATAGTTATGGATGTAGTATATCTGGTAATGATGAAACCACTAGTTATGGATGTAGTATATCTGGTAATGAGGAAACCACTAGTTATGGATGTAGTATATCTGGTAATGAGGAAACCACTAGTTATGGATGTAGTATATCTGGTAATGAGGAAACCACTAGTTATGGATGTAGTATATCTGCTAATGAGGAAACCGCTAGTTATGGATGTAGTATATCTGGTAATGAGGAAACCACTAGTTATGGATGTAGTATATCTGGTAATGAGGAAACCACTAGTTATGGATGTAGTATATCTGGTAATGAGGAAACCACTAGTTATGGATGTAGTATATCTGGTAATGAGGAAACCACTAGTTATGGATGTAGTATATCTGGTGATGAGGAAACCACTAGTTATGGATGTAGTATATCTGGTGATGAGGAAACCACTAGTTATGGATGTAGTATATCTGGTAATGAGGAAACCACTAGTTATGGATGTAGTATATCTGGTAATGAGGAAACCACTAGTTATGGATGTAGTATATCTGCTAATGAGGAAACCACTAGTTATGGATGTAGTATATCTGGTAATGAGGAAACCACTAGTTATGGATGTAGTATATCTGGTAATGAGGAAACCACTAGTTATGGATGTAGTATATCTGCTAATGAGGAAACCACTAGTTATGGATGTAGTATATCTGCTAATGAGGAAACCACTAGTTATGGACGTAGTATATCTGCTAATGAGGAAACCACTAGTTATGGATGTAGTATATCTGGTAATGAGGAAACCGATAGTTATGGATGTAGTATATCTGGTAATGAGGAAACCACTAGTTATGGATGTAGTATATCTGGTAATGAGGAAACCACTAGTTATGGATGTAGTATATCTGGTAATGAGGAAACCACTAGTTATGGATGTAGTATATCTGGTAATGAGGAAACCACTAGTTATGGATGTAGTATATCTGGTAATGAGGAAACCGATAGTTATGGATGTAGTATATCTGGTAATGAGGAAACCGATAGTTATGGATGTAGTATACCTGGTAATGAGGAAACCACTAGTTATAGATGTAGTATATCTGGTAATGAGGAAACCACTAGTTATGGATGTAGTATATCTGGTAATGAGGAAACCACTAGTTATGGATGTAGTATATCTGGTAATGAGGAAACCGCTAGTTATGGATGTAGTATATCTGGTAATGAGGAAACCACTAGTTATGGATGTAGTATATCTGGTAATGAGGAAACCGCTAGTTATGGATGTAGTATATCTGGTAATGAGGAAACCACTAGTTATGGATGTAGTATATCTGGTAATGAGGAAACCACTAGTTATGGATGTAGTATTTCTGGTAATGAAGAAACCACTAGTTATGGATGTAGTATATCTGGTAATGAGGAACCCACTAGTTATGGATGTAGTATATCTGGTAATGAGGAAACCACTAGTTATAGATGTAGTATATCTGGTAATGAGGAAACCACTAGTTATGGATGTAGTATATCTGGTAATGAGGAAACCGCTAGTTATGGATGTAGTATATCTGGTAATGAGGAAACCGATAGTTATGGATGTAGTATATCTGCCTGGAGCAAAAATGGTGAGCAAAGATTTTAGATTTTCACAATGTATTCTGAATATCACAGCACAAGATCAGGAGTGCTACTCAAGGAAACTCACATTAAGCTCTGTGTCTACTCACTAATTCAGCACCGTGGGGAAAACTCAGGGGAGTTCTCATAGGCTGATAGCAAAAACAGTCTCCAGTCTCCATTGATTATGAGTGTATTTCCCACTACTTTAAGATTATAATTGTAAGGCTCGCTTGAATCACCTGCTTAATATGTTTGTGTTATTGTCGCAAATCAACTGCTTTATACTTTAAAAAACACTTCAACCAGTAACATGCTCTTTGGCTAGCTTTGCCATCAGCCTGACAATAAGGGTTTGTACACTAAGTCTTTAACAAATTGGCCCATAACTTCACCTAACAATAACATAGACCTACTGTAGGACCCATAACTTCACCTAACAATAACATAGACCTACTGTAGGACCCATAACTTCACCTAACAACAACATAGACCTAGGACTATAAATCATTTCATATTTCAGGTGAAACAAGGAAACTAAAATGTCTTTGTCATGACATTTCATAACCTGATCACCAGATAATTTTGTGAATAATCCCACTAGGCTACTCTGTAATGTGTTGTCATTCTAAATGTCCTGAATAAAGGAAAATAGCTCTGTGTGTTGTACAATAGCCTATCCATCAAGGAACAGTTCTCTACACAAACTAACTAACTAACACGGACTAACACGGACTAACACGGACTAACAGTTGAAGCATCAGTACAGTTCAAGTTCTGCACATACAGTTGATTTTATTAAACACATGGGGTGTGTCTATATGAACAAATACACGTCATAACATTTCAACCAATCAATCGGTAGAAAGAAAATATGTATTTTTTAATCTGCCCTAGAACATACAACATGCTCTCATTCAGACCCCTTTTAAGCATTTAGTTACATCACGTTACAACCTTATTCTAAAACGGAAACATTTTAAAAAAAATTATCAATCTTCAGACAATACCTCATAATGACATCACCCCATAAAAGTGAGAGAAAGTTTAGAATTACCAGTAGGTTGTACCTCTCTAGGTCATGCCAGTAGGTTACAGTAGGTTGTAACTCTCTAGGTCATGCCAGTAGGTCAGTAGGTTGTATCTCTCTAGGTCATGCCAGTAGGTTACAGTAGGTTGTAACTCTCTAGGTCATGCCAGTAGGTTACAGTAGGTTGTAACTCTCTAGGTCATGCCAGTAGGTTACAGTAGGTTGTATCTCTCTAGGTCATGCCAGTAGGTTACAGTAGGTTGTAACTCTCTAGGTCATGCCAGTAGGCTACAGTAGGTTGTATCTCTCTAGGTCATGCCAGTAGGTTACAGTAGGTTGTAACTCTAGGTCATGCCAGTAGGATACAGTTGGTTGTAACTCTCTAGGTCATGCCAGTAGGTTACAGTAGGTTGTATCTCTCTAGGTCATGCCAGTAGGCTACAGTAGGTTGTAACTCTCTAGGTCATGCCAGTAGGTTACAGAAGGTTGTATCTCTCTAGGTCATGCCAGTAGGTTACAGTAGACTGTATCCAAGTGGAAACAAATATCAACCGAATGTGGAAAGTGTTGAATTTGGTCATCAACAAAATGAATGGCTTATTTGCTACGTGAGGTTTACTTGATCTAACAGAAGTTTCGTAATGATTAAGTTGTTACGTGGACACGTGACATACCGACAACTTTGATAAAACACTATAGGAGTTGTCTCCAGATCGCTATGCATATTCATGCTAGTAGCTTAGCATCTCTCTCCATTGAATACAGGCGGTTGACGTCAACAACCCTCATAGAATATAAACAATAGATTACAATTATAAGATGTATCCACCAATCCAAAGACAGGATAGGTGGGAGATAGACAACCCACAGTGCAGCTTTGTGGACAACGACTCCCCTTGTTAGGACAGAGAGACATCTTGTCAGTATATCCATAATCTTTGGTGTAGCCAACCCAACTCTCACATGGCTCTATTGGGGGGGCACGGTGTGTAGTAAAACATCACTACATTAAAATCACTACATGCCGTGGCCCCCCAGTCTGCGGTCAGCAGATAGACCCTCCTCAAATATATATGTTAAGTCACTTTTTGGAAACGGAACGGAGAAAACAAGGGGTAGCTTGTTCTCTACGTCGTCTGATTCTAGACATATCAGTCATCATCCCAGGACCCTCCGTTGAAGAGGTATTGACGAGCCAACTCCGAATATCCAAAGTTAAAAACTAATTGAAGGTGGTACTTACTGGTGTTAATCAGATCTCCTGTCTCCTCCTCTTCCTCTTTCAATGTGACAGTAATCTCTCCTTCCTTCTTCACTCCAAAAACAGCATCCTCCTCTTCTTCCTCTTGTTTAACTGAAACGTCTTTCTCTTCATCTTTCACTGTAACAGCCTCACCCTCTACTTCTTGTTTAACTGTAACATCCTCCTCTTCCTTCTCCTCTTTCACGACAATGTTCAGTCCCAGAGCTTCTTTCTCCGTCCAGCAGACCTCCTCTTCTTTAACAGGAGGGGAGTAGTTTAGGGAGCTCATGTTCGGGGATGTTAGCTAGCTAGCTATCATTAGCGACTAGGCTAATGCTAACTTAACCAGCCAGCTACTATAGCTGACTAATAAAAAAATAACGTAATATTAAATTAAATAGGTTAACAAGTAGATACGACAGAAGTGTGTCTAAAACACAGTAGCTAATATAGACCGAAAGCGTCTAAATAGCTTGAATGTTTCGGCTATGTTGGCTAGCAAGCTACCGAGGTGGTTGACGAGCTGTTTATGAAGAACCGTCCACTAGATTATACGTCACGCTGCAGCATCGCCTGAAAGACGCACATCGCCGTCTGCTGACTGGAGGGAAACGCAGTTGAGGATCACATTTTATATTCAGACAAAGATTATTTTTAAATTAATTTAATGAAATATTACAATTATATTGAGATATACAAATACCTGAATGTGTTGATTGATTAGTGCGATTAAAAAATGTTTACTACAGCACATTTAAGGCAGTTTCATTAAGTCAAACCAAATCTAAATAAATAGCCAGCTACTGTAGGTCTATACTGCTCCTACATGGTGTAACAATACATCATGTAGATGTATATAATGAACAGACTAGGTCTATACTGCTCCTCCATGGTGTAACAATACATCATGTAGATGTATATAATGAACAGACTAGGTCTATACTGCTCCTACATGGTGTAACAATACATCATGTAGATGTATATAATAAACAGACGAGGTCTATACTGCTCCTACATGGTGTAACAATACATCATGGAGATGTACACTACCGTTCAAAAGTTTGGGGTCACTTAGAAATGTCCTTGTTTTTGAAAGAAAAGAAGAAAAAAAGTCCATTAAAATAACATCAAATTGATCAGAAAACAGTGTCGACATTGTTAATGTTGTAAATGACTATTGTAGCTGGAAGAAGTATAATCCACCTAAACTAACAGAACCGGGCTGATAAACTGGCTGGTGTTCATGAGTTTATAAAACACATACTTTATACATGTCATAAATTACCTGCATTGATGACACACAGTGTGGATGAACGATCAGTAGTCGACAGGATATAAATAGCACTCCTAAAGAAGATGCAGTGAGGATGAATGATCAGGATATAAATAGCACTCCTATAGAAGATGCAGTGTGGATAAATGATCAGTATATAAATAGCACTCCTATAGAAGATGCAGTGTGGATGAATGATCAGGATATAAATAGCACTCCTATAGAAGATGCAGTGTGGATGAATGATCAGGATATAAATAGCACTCCTAAAGAAGATGCAGTGTGGATGAATGATCAGGATATAAATAGCACTCCTATAGAAGATGCAGTGAGGATGAATGATCAGGATATAAATAGCACTCCTATAGAAGATGCAGTGAGGATGAACGATCAGGATATAAATAGCACTCCTATAGAAGATGCAGTGTGGATGAATGATCAGGATATAAATAGCACTCCTATAGAAGATGCAGTGTGGATGAATGATCAGGATATAAATAGCACTCCTATAGAAGATGCAGTGTGGATGAATGATCAGGATATAAATAGCACTCCTATAGAAGATGCAGTGTGGATGAATGATCAGGATATAAATAGCACTCCTAAAGAAGATGCAGTGTGGATGAATGATCAGGATATAAATAGCACTCCTATAGAAGATGCAGTGTGGATGAATGATCAGGATATAAATAGCACTCCTATAGAAGATGCAGTGAGGATGAATGATCAGGATATAAATAGCACTCCTATAGAAGATGCAGTGTGGATGAATGATCAGGATATAAATAGCACTCCTATAGAAGATGCAGTGTGGATGAATGATCAGGATATAAATAGCACTCCTATAGAAGATGCAGTGAGGATGAATGATCAGGATATAAATAGCACTCCTATAGAAGATCCAGTGTGGATGAATGATCAGGATATAAATAGCACTCCTATAGAAGATGCAGTGTGGATGAATGATCAGGATATAAATAGCACTCCTATAGAAGATGCAGTGTGGATGAATGATCAGGATATAAATAGCACTCCTATAGAAGATGCAGTGTGGATGAATGATCAAGATATAAATAGCACTCCTATAGAAGATGCAGTGTGGATGAATGATCAGGATATAAATAGCACTCCTTTAGAAGATGCAGTGTGGATGAATGATCAGGATATAAATAGCACTCCTATAGAAGATGCAGTGTGGATGAATGATCAGGATATAAATAGCACTCCTATAGAAGATGCAGTGTGGATGAATGATCAGGATATAAATAGCACTCCTATAGAAGATGCAGTGTGGATGAATGATCAGGATATAAATAGCACTCCTATAGAATATGCAGTGTGGATGAATGATCAGGATATAAATAGCACTCCTATAGAAGATGCAGTGTGGATGAATGATCAGGATATAAATAGCACTCCTATAGAAGATGCAGTGTGGATGAATGATCAGGATATAAATAGCACTCCTATAGAAGATGCAGTGTGGATGAATGATCAGGATATAAATAGCACTCCTATAGAAGATGCAGTGTGGATGAATGATCAGGATATAAATAGCACTCCTATAGAAGATGCAGTGTGGATGAATGATCAGGATATAAATAGCACTCCTATAGAAGATGCAGTGAGGATGAATGATCAGGATATAAATAGCACTCCTAAAGAAGATGCAGTGAGGATGAATGATCAGGATATAAATAGCACTCCTATAGAAGATGCAGTGAGGATGAATGATCAGGATATAAATAGCACTCCTATAGAAGATGCAGTGTGGATGAATGATCAGGTTATAAATAGCACTCCTATAGAAGATGCAGTGTGGATGAATGATCAGGATATAAATAGCACTCCTTTAGAAGATGCAGTGAGGATGAATGATCAGGATATAAATAGCACTCCTATAGAAGATGCAGTGTGGATGAATGATCAGGATATAAATAGCACTCCTATAGAAGATGCAGTGTGGATGAATGATCAGGATATAAATAGCACTCCTATAGAAGATGCAGTGTGGATGAATGATCAGGATATAAATAGCACTCCTAAAGAAGATGCAGTGTGGATGAATGATCAGGATATAAATAGCACTCCTATAGAAGATGCAGTGAGGATGAATGATCAGGATATAAATAGCACTCCTATAGAAGATGCAGTGTGGATGAATGATCAGGATATAAATAGCACTCCTATAGAAGATGCAGTGAGGATGAATGATCAGGATATAAATAGCACTCCTATAGAAGATGCAGTGTGGATGAATGATCAGGATATAAATAGCACTCCTATAGAAGATGCAGTGTGGATGAATGATCAGGATATAAATAGCACTCCTATAGAAGATGCAGTGAGGATGAATGATCAGGATATAAATAGCACTCCTATAGAAGATGCAGTGTGGATGAATGATCAGGATATAAATAGCACTCCTAAAGAAGATGCAGTGTGGATGAATGATCAGGATATAAATAGCACTCCTATAGAAGATGCAGTGTGGATGAATGATCAGGATATAAATAGCACTCCTATAGAAGATGCAGTGAGGATGAATGATCAAGATATAAATAGCACTCCTATAGAAGATGCAGTGAGGATGAATGATCAGGATATAAATAGCACTCCTATAGAAGATGCAGTGTGGATGAATGATCAGGATATAAATAGCACTCCTATAGAAGATGCAGTGGGGATGAATGATCAGGATATAAATAGCACTCCTATAGAAGATGCAGTGTGGATGAATGATCAGGATATAAATAGCACTCCTATAGAAGATGCAGTGTGGATGAATGATCAGGATATAAATAGCACTCCTATAGAAGATGCAGTGAGGATGAATGATCAGGATATAAATAGCACTCCTATAGAAGATGCAGTGTGGATGAATGATCAGGAAATAAATAGCACTCCTATAGAAGATGCAGTGTGGATGAATGATCAGGATATAAATAGCACTCCTATAGAAGATGCAGTGTGGATGAATGATCAGGATATAAATAGCACTCCTATAGAAGATGCAGTGTGGATGAATGATCAGGATATAAATAGCCCTCCTAAAGAAGATGCATTTTCCAGTTTGCTACCAACTTGAAAGAGGGAACTTTAGTATAAAACCCACATGGAAAACTGAGATTCGGCAAATAACATATAAAGAGAGGCCAAACCAACAACAGATGTTACTAAAACATGAATTGCTAATTTATGATGTAAAAGGTGGATTTTATGATCTAATGTCAACTTTATACATTTCTATCCCAGGACCACCCAATTTTCAAATTCTCCATAAATCTGCTGTGGATTACCCAGAATCCCATACCTTTATCACTGACTGTAATGTAAACACACGAGCAGCAGTCTAAGGTCCTGCATCTCAGTGCTAGAGGCGTCACTACAGACCCTGGTTCAAAACTACAGACACGGGTCCGTTATTGTAAATAAGAATTTGTCCTTAGCTGGTTTGCCTGGTTAAATAAAGGTTAAATAAATGTTTTAAATGTAACTTCATTACACCGTTACACTGGCATACACACCCGGTAGCATAGAGTTGATAATACATATGACGTTGGAAAATAGTGCATTGTGGGTAGTTTAGAAGATTTCCCGAAATAAGTTAATACATTTGTAATAACTCAAAAACATAACTCTTTGTACTTATAGGGAACCAGATCGTGACTACAACTCAGTTACTAAGTCTTTAACCACACTGTGTTGTTACACTGGTGAGTAAAAAAATCTTCCTACAATCAAAATTGTCTGAAAATAAAGTATACATTTTAATCAACTGCGTTACCCACTCCAGTCAGCAGATGGCGGTCTGGGAATTTAAGGTAATGCTGTTAGTGTGACGTATAATCTAGTGGACGGAACGCTTCTTTCAACAGCAGCAACAGTTATTCAGCCACCTCGGTAGCTTGCTAGACAAAATAGCCGAACCAATTAAGCTCTTTAGACGCTTTAGTGTATATTAGCCACTGTGTTTTAAACCCACTACTGTCGTCTAGTTAGTTATCCGATTTAATTTCATATTTACGGTGTTGTTGTTATTATTCAGCTAGCGGGCTGGTTAAGTTAGCATTAGCCTAGCTAGCTAACATCCCCGACCATGCGGTCACTGAGCTACTCTCCTCCTGCTAAAGAAGAGGTCTGCTGGACGGAGAAAGGGGGTCTCGTCAAAGAGGAGAAGGAAGAGGAGGCTGTTTCAATACAAAAACAAGTAGAGGGTGAGGCTGTTACAGTGAAAGAAGAAGAGAAAGACGTTTCAGTGAAAGAAGAGAAAGATGCGTTCAGAGTGAAAGAGGAGGAGGATGTTGCTGTGAAAGAAGAGGAGGAAACTGGATATCTGGGCTCGGTTTCCCAAACGCATCTTAAGGCATCCAATGGTTTTAATGATGAACAGGCCCTGGTTAATACTAGTAAGTACTGCCTTCAAAACAGAGCCACAAACTCTGCAGTTGTTGAACTGATGTGTGGTGTTAAAGGGGAAATCTGCAATTGCTATATCCATATTATGACTTTTAAATTATTTATTTAAAGCCATTAATTCTTGAAGAATATAGCACATGCCTCATGAGCTTTGTTCAACTGTTGTACCCCATCACAACCCCAAATAAGCTTTTTTTACTCCAATGTTTAGAAACAATGTAAATCAACACTGTATAGCCTCAACATAGTTAAAACTATAATGTTGATATCATGGATGGTCAGTCCTTGCATCCATAGGTCTGTCTATGCATTTGAGACTAGTTACATTTCTCCAGCCCCATAATCATCTTATAACCAAAACAGTGGTGGAATTACAGCTTTGTTATTGTTTGAACTGCAGATTGGTTGAGTGATTGTTGTGTGGCTCTTTAAAAGGACAAATTGTTATTTACAATAACGGACCCGTGTCTGTAGTTTAGAACCCGGGTCTGTAGTGATGCCTCTAGCACTGAGATGCAGGACCTTTGACCGCTGCTCGTGTGTTTACATTACATTCAGTGATAAAGGTATGGGATTCTGGGTAATCCACAGCAGATTTATGGAGAATTTGAAAAATTGGGTGGTCCTGTGATAGAAATGTATAAAGTTGACATTAGATCATAAAATCCACCTTTTAATTCATACATTAGCAATTTATGATTTAGTAACTACTGTTGTTGGTTTGGCCTCTCTTTATATGTTATTTGCCGAATCTCAGTTTTCCATGTGGGTTTTATGCAGAAGTTCCCTCTTTCAAGTTGGTAGCAAACTGGAAAATGCATCATCTTTAGGAGTGCTATTTATATCCTGATCATTCATCCACACTGCATCTTCTATAGGAGTGCTATTTATATCCTGATCATTCATCCACACTGCATCTTCTATAGGAGTGCTATTTATATCCTGATCATTCATCCACACTGCATCTTCTATAGGAGTGCTATTTATATCCTGATCATTCATCCACACTGCATCTTCTATAGGAGTGCTATTTATATCCTGATCATTCATCCACACTGCATCTTCTATAGGAGTGCTATTTATATCCTGATCATTCATCCACACTGCATCTTCTATAGGAGTGCTATTTATATCCTGATCATTCATCCACACTGCATCTTCTATAGGAGTGCTATTTATATCCTGATCATTCATCCCCACTGCATCTTCTATAGGAGTGCTATTTATATCCTGATCATTCATCCACACTGCATCTTCTATAGGAGTGCTATTTATATCCTGATCATTCATCCACACTGCATCTTCTATAGGAGTGCTATTTATATCCTGATCATTCATCCTCACTGCATCTTCTATAGGAGTGCTATTTATATCCTGATCATTCATCCACACTGCATCTTCTATAGGAGTGCTATTTATATCCTGATCATTCATCCTCACTGCATCTTCTATAGGAGTGCTATTTATATCCTGATCATTCATCCACACTGCATCTTCTATAGGAGTGCTATTTATATCCTGATCATTCATCCACACTGCATCTTCTATAGGAGTGCTATTTATATCCTGATCATTCATCCCCACTGCATCTTCTATAGGAGTGCTATTTATATCCTGATCATTCATCCACACTGCATCTTCTATAGGAGTGCTATTTATATCCTGATCATTCATCCACACTGCATCTTCTATAGGAGTGCTATTTATATCCTGATCATTCATCCACACTGCATCTTCTATAGGAGTGCTATTTATATCCTGATCATTCATCCTCACTGCATCTTCTATAGGAGTGCTATTTATAACCTGATCATTCATCCTCACTGCATCTTCTATAGGAGTGCTATTTATATCCTGATCATTCATCCACACTGCATCTTCTATAGGAGTGCTATTTATATCCTGATCATTCATCCACACTGCATCTTCTATAGGAGTGCTATTTATATCCTGATCATTCATCCTCACTGCATCTTCTATAGGACTGCTATTTATATCCTGATCATTCATCCACACTGCATCTTCTATAGGAGTGCTATTTATATCCTGATCATTCATCCTCACTGCATCTTCTATAGGAGTGCTATTTATATCCTGATCATTCATCCACACTGCATCTTCTATAGGAGTGCTATTTATATCCTGATCATTCATCCACACTGCATCTTCTATAGGAGTGCTATTTATATCCTGATCATTCATCCACACTGCATCTTCTATAGGAGTGCTATTTATTTCCTGATCATTCATCCCCACTGCATCTTCTATAGGAGTGCTATTTATATCCTGATCATTCATCCACACTGCATCTTCTATAGGAGTGCTATTTATATCCTGATCATTCATCCTCACTGCATCTTCTATAGGAGTGCTATTTATATCCTGATCATTCATCCACACTGCATCTTCTATAGGAGTGCTATTTATATCCTGATCATTCATCCACACTGCATCTTCTTTAGGAGTGCTATTTATATCCTGATCATTCATCCACACTGCATCTTCTATAGGAGTGCTATTTATATCCTAATCATTCATCCACACTGCATCTTCTATAGGAGTGCTATTTATATCCTGTCACTACTGATCATTCATCCACACTGCATCTTCTATAGGAGTGCTATTTATATCCTGATCATTCATCCACACTGCATCTTCTATAGGAGTGATATTTATATCCTGATCATTCATCCTCACTGCATCTTCTATAGGAGTGCTATTTATATCCTGATCATTCATCCACACTGCATCTTCTATAGGAGTGCTATTTATATCCTGATCATTCATCCACACTGCATCTTCTATAGGAGTGCTATTTATATCCTGATCATTCATCCACACTGCATCTTCTATAGGAGTGCTATTTATATCCTGTCACTACTGATCATTCATCCATACTGCATCTTCTTTAGGAGAGCTATTTATATCCTGATCATTCATCCACACTGCATCTTCTTTAGGAGAGCTATTTATATCCTGATCATTCATCCACACTGCATCTTCTATAGGAGTGCTATTTATATCCTGATCATTCATCCTCACTGCATCTTCTATAGGAGTGCTATTCATATCCTGATCATTCATCCTCACTGCATCTTCTATAGGAGTGCTATTTATATCCTGATCATTCATCCACACTGTATCTTCTATAGGAGTGCTATTTATATCCTGATCATTCATCCTCACTGCAGCTTCTATAGGAGTGCTATTTATATCCTGATCATTCATCCCCACTGCATCTTCTTTAGGAGTGCTATTTATATCCTGATCATTCATCCACACTGCATCTTCTATAGGAGTGCTATTTATATCCTGATCATTCATCCCCACTGCATCTTCTATAGGAGTGCTATTTATATCCTGATCATTCATCCACACTGCATCTTCTATAGGAGTGCTATTTATATCCTGATCATTCATCCACACAGCATCTTCTATAGGAGTGCTATTTATATCCTGATCATTCATCCACACTGCATCTTCTATAGGAGTGCTATTTATATCCTGATCATTCATCAACACTGCATCTTCTATAGGAGTGCTATTTATATCCTGATCATTCATCCACACTGCATCTTCTATAGGAGTGCTATTTATATCCTGATCATTCATCCTCACTGCATCTTCTATAGGAGTGCTATTTATATCCTGATCATTCATCCTCACTGCATCTTCTATAGGAGTGCTATTTATATCCTGATCATTCATCCACACTGCATCTTCTATAGGAGTGCTATTTATATCCTGATCATTCATCCACACTGCATCTTCTATAGGAGTGCTATTTATATCCTGATCATTCATCCTCACTGCATCTTCTATAGGAGTGCTATTTATATCCTGATCATTCATCCCCACTGCATCTTCTATAGGAGTGCTATTTATATCCTGATCATTCATCCACACTGCATCTTCTATAGGAGTGCTATTTATATCCTGATCATTCATCCTCACTGCATCTTCTATAGGAGTGCTATTTATATCCTGATCATTCATCCACACTGCATCTTCTATAGGAGTGCTATTTATATCCTGATCATTCATCCTCACTGCATCTTCTATAGGAGTGCTATTTATAACCTGATCATTCATCAACACTGCATCTTCTATAGGAGTGCTATTTATTTCCTGATCATTCATCCTCACTGCATCTTCTATAGGAGTGCTATTTATATCCTGATCATTCATCCACACTGCATCTTCTATAGGAGTGCTATTTATATCCTGATCATTCATCCTCACTGCATCTTCTATAGGAGTGCTATTTATATCCTGATCATTCATCCACACTGCATCTTCTATAGGAGTGCTATTTATATCCTGATCATTCATCCACACTGCATCTTCTATAGGAGTGCTATTTATATCCTGATCATTCATCCACACTGCATCTTCTATAGGAGTGCTATTTATTTCCTGATCATTCATCCTCACTGCATCTTCTATAGGAGTGCTATTTATATCCTGATCATTCATCCACACTGCGTCTTCTATAGGAGTGCTATTTATATCATGATCATTCATCCTCACTGCATCTTCTATAGGAGTGCTATTTATATCCTGATCTTTCATCCACACTGCATCTTCTATAGGAGTGCTATTTATATCCTGATCATTCATCCACACTGCATCTTCTATAGGAGTGCTATTTATATCCTGATCATTCATCCACACTGCATCTTCTATAGGAGTGCTATTTATTTCCTGATCATTCATCCTCACTGCATCTTCTATAGGAGTGCTATTTATATCCTGATCATTCATCCACACTGCATCTTCTATAGGAGTGCTATTTATATCCTGATCATTCATCCACACTGCATCTTCTATAGGAGTGCTATTTATATCCTGATCATTCATCCACACTGCATCTTCTATAGGAGTGCTATTTATATCCTGATCATTCATCCTCACTGCATCTTCTATAGGAGTGCTATTTATATCCTGATCATTCATCCACACTGCATCTTCTATAGGAGTGCTATTTATATCCTGATCATTCATCCACACTGCATCTTCTTTAGGAGTGCTATTTATATCCTGATCATTCATCCACACTGCATCTTCTATAGGAGTGCTATTTATATCCTGATCATTCATCCACACTGCATCTTCTATAGGAGTGCTATTTATATCCTGATCATTCATCCACACTGCATCTTCTATAGGAGTGCTATTTATATCCTGTCACTACTGATCATTCATCCATACTGCATCTTCTTTAGGAGAGCTATTTATATCCTGATCATTCATCCACACTGCATCTTCTTTAGGAGTGCTGTTTATATCCTGTCGACTACTGATCATTCATCCACACTGTGTGTGTCATCAATGCAGGTAATTTATGACAACTGTATAAAGTATATGTTTTATGAACTCATGAACACCAGCCAGTTTATCAGCCCTGTTCTGTTAGTTTAGGGAGATTATACGTCTTCACCACCAGAGGGGGACATTGAGTAATATTTCAGGTTAATTTGATATATTTTTATACTAAAATGGATGACAGTTTATTCTGATGTTGTGAATATGAGATTACACATGGAAACAATGTATTATTTTTATTATAGTAAATTAGAAATTATTAGGAATTGTTAAATCCACTATATGATCACAATAACTTTGACAGACATTTTGATAGTTTTTTGTTAGTTTATTATAGAAGGCAGATTTATGGAGAATTGCTGTAGGAGTGCTATTTATATCCCATCACTACTGATCATTCATCCATACTGTGTGTGTCCCATCATTGCAGCTTTGGAAATAAATGAACTATCCATCCATTGCTCCTTCCTGTGTTGATTCACTGATTTGAGAGACGGGACTATGACGTTTTCGTCTTTTGAGCTTCTAGTCATGAAATCTATGCAGCCTACTCACTCACTTTTTATAGCTACTGTTTACAGGCCTCCTGGGCAATATGCAGTGTTCCTCACTGAGTTCCCTGAATTCCTATCGGATCTTGTAGTCATAGCAGATAATATTCTAATTTTTGGTGACTTTAACATTCACATGGAAAAGTCCACAGACCCACTCCAAAAGGCTTTCGGAGCCATCATCGATTCAGTGGGTTTTGTCCAACATGTCTCTGGACCTACTCACTGCCACAGTCATACTCTGGACCTAGTTTTGTCCCATGGAATAAATGTTGTGGATCTTAATGTTTTTCCTCATAATCCTGGATTATCGGACCACCATTTTATTGCGTTTGCAATTGCAACAAATAATCTGCTCAGACCCCAACCAAGGAAGATTAAAAGTCGTGCTATAAATTCTCAGACAACCCAAAGATTCCTTGATGCCCTTCCAGACTCCCTCTGCCTACCCAAGGACGTCAGAGGACAAAAATCAGTTAACCACCTAACCGAGGAACTCAATTTAACCTTGTGCAATACCCTAGATGCAGTTGCACCCCTAAAAATTAAAAACATCTGTCATAAGAAACTAGCTCCCTGGTATACAGAAAATACATGAGCTCTGAAGCAAGCTTCCAGAAAATTGGAACGGAAATGGCGCCACACCAAACTGGAAGTCTTCCGACTAGCTTGGAAAGACAGTACCGTGCAGTATCGAAGAGCCCTCACTGCTGCTCGATCATCCTATTTTTCCAACCTAATTGAGGAAAATAAGAACAATCCGAAATTTCTTTTTGATACTGTCGCAAAGCTAACTAAAAAGCAGCATTCGCAAATGGAGGATGGCTTTCACTTCAGCAGTAATAAATTTATGAACTTCTTTGAGGAAAAGATCATGATCATTAGAAAACAAATTACGGACTCCTCTTTAAATCTGGGTATTCCTCCAAAGCTCCATTGTCCTGAGTCTGCACAACTCTGCCAGGACCTAGGATCAAGGGAGATACTAAAGTGTTTTAGTACTATATCTCTTGACACAATGATGAAAATAATCATGGCCTCCAAACCCTCAAGCTGCATACTGGACCCTATTCCAACTAAACTACTGAAAGAGCTGCTTCCTGTGCTTGGCCCTCCTATGTTGAACATAATAAACGTCTCTCTATCCACCGGATGTGTACCAAGCTCACTAAAAGTGGCAGTAATAAAGCCTCTCTTGACCCAGAAATTATAAAAAACTATCGGCCTATATCGAATCTTCAATTCCTCTCAAAACATTTTGAAAAAGCTGTTGCACAGCAACTCACTGCCTTCCTGAAGACAAACAATGTATACGAAATGCTTCAGTCTGGTTTTAGACCCCATCATAGCACTGAGACTGCACTTGTGAAGGTGGTAAATGACCTTTTAATGACGTCAGACCGAGGCTCTGCATCTGTCCTCGTGCTCCTAGATCTTAGTGCCGCTTTTGATGCCATCGATCACCACATTCTTTTGGAGAGATTGGAAACCCAAATTGGTCTACATGGACAAGTTCTGGCCTGGTGTAGATCTTATCTGTCGGAAAGATATCAGTTTGTCTCTGTGAATGGTTTGTCCTCTGACAAATAAATTGTAAATTTCGGTGTTCCTCAAGGTTCCGTTTTAGGACCACTATTGTTTTCACTATATATTTTTCCTCTTGGGGATGTCATTCGAAAACATAATGTTAAATGTCACTGCTATGCGGACGACACACAGCTGTACATTTCAATGAAACATGGTGAAGCCCCAAAATTGCCCTCGCTAGAAGCCTGTGTTTCAGACATAAGGAAGTGGATGGCTGCAAACTTTCTACTTTTAAACTCGGACAAAACAGAGATGCTTGTTCTAGGTCCCAAGAAACAAAGAGATCTTCTGTTGAATCTGACAATTAATCTGGATGGTTGTAAAGTCGTCTCAAATAAAACTGTGAAGGACCTCGGCGTTACTCTGGACCCTGATCTCTCTTTTGAAGAACGTATCAAGACTGCTTCAAGGACAGCTTTTTTCCATCTACGTAACATTGCAAAAATCAGAAACTTTCTGTCCAAAAATGACGCAGAAAAATTAATCCATGCTTTTGTTACTTCTAGGCTCGACTACTGCAATGCTCTACTTTCCGGCTACCCGGATAAAGCACTAAACAAACTTCAGTTAGTGCTAAATACGGCTGCTAGAATCCTGACCAGAACCAAAAATTTGATCATATTACTCCAGTGCTAGCCTCCCTACACTGGCTTCCTGTTAAGGCAAGGGCTGATTTCAAGGTTTTACTGCTAACCTACAAAGCATTACATGGGCTTGCTCCTACCTATCTTTCCGATTTGGTCCTGCCGTACATACCTACACGTACGCTACGGTCACAAGACGCAGGCCTCCTAATTGTCCCTAGAATTTCTAAGCAACCAGCTGGAGGTAGGGCTTTCTCCTATAGAGCTCCATTTTTATGGAATGGTCTGCCTACCCATGTGAGAGACGCAGACTCAGTCTCAACCTTTAAGTCTTTACTGAAGACTTATCTCTTCAGTAGGTCCTATGATTAAGTATAGTCTGGCCCAGGAGTGTGAAGGTGAACGGAAAGGCTGGAGCAACGAACCGCCCTTGCTGTCTCTGCCTTGCCAGTTCCCCCTCTCTCCACTGGGATTCTCTGCCTCTAACCCTATTACAGGGGCTGAGTCACTGGCGTACTGGTGTTCTTCCATGCCGTCCCTGGGAGGGGTGCCGTCACTTGAGTGGGCTGAGTCACTGACGTGGTCTTCCTGTCTGGGTTGGCGCCCCCCCCCCCCCCTTGGGTTGTGCCGTGGTGGAGATCTTGTGGGCTATACTCGGCCTTGTCTTAGGACGGTAAGTTGGTGGTTGGAGACATCCCTCTAGTGGTGTGGGGGCTGTGCTTTGGAAAAGTGGGTGGGGTTATATCCTGCCTGTTTGGCCCTGTCCGGGGGTTTTATCAGATGGGGGCCACAGTGTCTCCTGACCCCTCCTGTCTCAGCCTCTAGTATTTACGCTGCAGTAGTTTATGTGTCGGGGGGCTAGGGTCAGTCTGTTACATCTGGAGTATTTCTCTTGTCTTATCCGGTGTCCTGTGAGAATTTAAATATGCTCTCTCTAATTCTCTCTTTCTCTCTTTCTTTCTTTCTCTCGGAGGACCTGAGCCCTAGGACCATGCCTCAGGACTACCTGGCATGATGACTCCTTGCTGTCCCCAGTCCACCTGGCCGTGCTGCTGCTCCAGTTTCAACTGTTCTGCCTGCGGCTATGGAACCCTGACCTGTTCACCGGACGTGCTTGTTGCACCCTTGACAACTACTATGATTATTATTATTTGACCATGCTGGTCATTTATTTTAACATCTTGACCATGTTCTGTTATAATATCCACCCGGCACAGCCAGAAGAGGACTGGCCACCCCTCATAGCCTGGTTCCTCTCTCGGTTTCTTCCTAGGTTTTTGGCCTTTTCTAGGGCGTTTTTTCCTAGGGAGTTTTTCCTAGCCACCGTGCTTCTTTCACATGCATTGCTTGCTGTTTGGGGTTCTAGGCTGGGTTTCTGTACAGCACTTGAGATATCAGCTGATGTACGAAGGGCTATATAATACATTTGATTTGATTTGATTTGACTAGGAAGGTCACGCTAGCTCGATATTTAGCTGAAGCTTGCAAACGTTAGTCACACCTCATGCTTTCCATGTACTGTGTGGTTGTGTTATCTAGAGGGAACCCGTTAGCACAGTAGGATCTGGTGCCTCTTGCCGTGGGTTCAAAACGACAGAGGAAATCAACCTGCTTGCTCCTTTTTGTTTTGTCAACTTTTTGATGGGGATGTTATGTTTGATACCGGAGCTACGAGGCATGTGTCCAAATCGCTAAGCAGTAAACATCAAAGCAGTGTACCGATGCCTGTATCACTTTATCAGCAGCACGTCATCAATGGCGTCGGAAGCTTCATTTCATCAAACAACCACCTGATTGGTTTGGTATTGGGCTTGTTCGACACTGCAGGCGACTGCCAACTGACTGATCTACAAATCACCTCGCATCATAAATAATTACTCATTATTATTTATAAATCAGTCACCATTTACCCACAATGCGGCATGGATTTGATGCTCTCGAGCACGGTGAGTGGTTTAGTAGATGACATAAAGGCTATGCTGCTACGGTGTGGGACGTCATCTATAATAATGACATAAAGGCTATGCTGCTACGGTGTGGGATGTCGTCTATAATAATGACATAAAGGCTATGCTGCTACGGTGTGGGACGTCATCTATAATAATGACATAAAGGCTATGCTGCTACGGTGTGGGACGTCATCTATAATAATGACATAAAGGCTATGCTGCTACGGTGTGGGATGTCATCTATAATAATGACATAAAGGCTATGCTGCTACGGTGTGGGACGTCATCTATAATAATGACATAAAGGCTATGCTGCTACGGTGTGGGACGTCATCTATAATAATGACATAAGGCTATGCTGCTACGGTGTGGACGTCATCTATAATAATGACATAAAGGCTATGCTGCTACGGTGTGGGACGTCATCTATAATAATGACATAAAGGCTATGGTGCTACGGTGTGGGATGTCATCTATAATAATGACATAAAGGCTATGCTGCTATGGTGTGGGACGTCATCTATAATAATGACATAAAGGCTATGCTGCTACGGTGTGGGAGGTCATCTATAATAATGACATAAAGGCTATGCTGCTACGGTGTGGGGTGTCATCTATAATAATGACATAAAGGCTATGCTGCTACGGTGTGGGATGTCATCTATAATAATGTGGCTGTTCTAAATTCTGTATTGCTCAAAGCCTTGAGTAATGAACCTATTTTGAGACAATTGGCTGGAAAGCATCAATGCTTCAGGAAGCTTTGTTTCCACATCACTACTTTTCAGCAAAAATTGATTTTAAATAGCGTTAGACATGCTTCTAACAGGGGGTTTCTCCCTGTGAACCTGCCAATGTACCTGAATGTCAATTAACTTGTGGGCGGTGGTCGTGATGATGGCCTATTGGATGACGTCGTCCATCGGGATTCCCCCCAAAAAGAAGATGCTCTGGATTGATCACTAGAGTCAGATGTGAAGGAGGAGGTTGATCATCAGGAGTCAGACGTGAAGGAGGAGGTTGATCATCAGGAGTCAGATGTGAAGGCGGAGGTTGATCATCAGGAGTCAGATGTGAAGGAGGAGGTTGATCATCAGGAGTCAGATGTGAAGGAGGAGGTTGATCATCAGGAGTCAGATGTGAAGGAGGAGGTTGATCATCAGGAGTCAGATGTGAAGGAGGAGGTTGATCATCAGGAGTCAGATGTGAAGGAGGAGGTTGATCATCAGTGAACCTCTAGGATTGTGGTTGGGCTGGCGTTTACACTTCCAGCTTGGTCATATATTTTGATACATTGAATGTTGATATTGTGAACCTATGTTATATATTGGTACCTCCTGTTTCAGGAAGTGATGTCACTAAGTTACTGCTCCTATATATACAGTGCAGTCGGAAAGTATTCAGACCCCTTCACTTTTTCCACAATTTGTTACGTTATTCTAAAATAGATTAAATCAATATTTTACCCTCAATCTACACACAATACCCCATAGTGACATCACAATACCCCATAATGACATCACAATACCCCAAAGTGACATCACAATACCCCATAATGACATCACAATACCCCATAATGACATCACAATACCCCATAATGACATCACAATACCCCATAATGACAAAGCAAAAACAGGTTTTTATAAATGTTTCAAATGTAACAAAAACAACAAGTGAAATATCACATTTACATACAGTACCAGTCAAAAGTTTGGACACACCTACTCATTCAAGGGTTTTTATTTTTACTATTTTCTACATTGTAGAATAATAATGAAGACATCAAAACTATGAATAAAGCATATGGAATCATGTAGTAGCCAAAAAAATTGTTAAACAAATCAAAGATATTTCACCCCTTTGTCTTGATGACAGCTTTGCACACTCTGGCATTCTCTTAACCAGCTTTCATGAAGTAGTCACCTGGAATTGATTTCAATTAACAGGTGTGCCTAGTGAAATGTTAATTTGTGGAATTTTTTTGTTAATTTATTCAAGTAACAGACATATCTCAACATCAACTGTTCAGAGGACTGAGGGAATCCGGCCTTCATGGTTGAACTGCTGCATAGAAAAACATGTTTACAAAAGCTTTGTTATTAAAGAACGAGAAAGCCAGCACACTGTTTACAAAAAAAACAAGGACATTTCTAAGTGTCCCCAAACTTTGAACGGTAGTATACATCTAATGATGTATTGTTACACCATGTAGCAGCAGTATAGACCTAGTCTGTGTCCTTATATACATCTACATGATGTATTGTTACACCATGTAGGAGCAGTATAGGACCTAGTCTGTTCATTATATACATCTACATGATGTATTGTTACACCATGTAGCAGCAGTATAGACCTAGTCTGTTTCATTATATACATCTACATGATGTATTGTTACACCATGTAGCAGCAGTATAGACCCTAGTCTGTTCATTATATACATCTACATGATGTATTGTTACACCATGTAGCAGCAGTATAGACCTAGTCTGTTCATTATATACATCTACATGATGTATTGTTACACCATGTAGGAGCAGTATAGACCTATTCTGTTCATTATATACATCTACATGATGTATTGTTACACCATGTAGCAGCAGTATAGACCTAGTCTGTTCATTATATACATCTACATGATGTATTTGTACACCATGTAGGAGCAGTATAGACCTAGTCTGTTCATTATATACATCTACATGATGTATTGTTACACCATGTAGCAGCAGTATAGAGCTACAGTAGCTGGCTACTTATTTATATGTTGTTTGACTGAATGAAACTGCCTTAAATGTGCTGTAGTAAAAAAAATGTATTCTCACTAATCAATCACCACATTCCTGTCTTTGTATGTCTCAATAGTATTATTTAATTAAATCCATGTAAATAATCTTAGTCTGAAAATAAAATGTGATCCTCAACTGCGTTTCCCTCCAGTCAGCAGACGGCGATGTGCGTCTTTCAGGCGATGCTGCAGCGTGACGTATAATCTAGTGGACGGTTCTTCATAAACAGCTCGTCAACCACCTCGGTAGCTTGCTAGCCAACATAGCCGAAAGATTCAAGCTATTTATACGCTTTCGGTCTATATTAGCTACTGTGTTTTAGACACACTTCTGTCGTATCTACTTGTTAACCTATTTAATTTAATATTACGTTATTTTGTATTAGTCAGCTATAGTAGCTGGCTGGTTAAGTTAGCATTAGGCCTAGTCGCTAATGATAGCTAGCTAGCTAACATCCCCGAACATGAGCTCCCTAAACTACTCCCCTCCTGTTAAACAGAGGAGGTCTGCTGGACGGAGAAAGAAGCTCTGAGGCGAACATTGTCGTGAAAGAGGAGAAGGAAGAGGAGGATGTTACAGTAAAACAAGAAGTAGAGGGTGAGGCTGTTACAGTGAAAGAAGAAGAGAAAGACGTTACAGTGAAAGAAGAGGAAGATGCGTTCAGAGTGAAAGAGGAGGAGGATGTTACTGTAAAGAGGAAGAGGAGGATGCAGTTTTGAAGTGAAAGAGGAGGAGGAGACAGAAGGTCAGATTAACACCAGTAAATACTATTATTTAATAACGGGGCACAAACCCTGCAGTTGTTGAACTGATGAACACAAACGTGGTTTTAAAGCAGCAATGGTTTTTGTTTTGCACACATTTTAAAATGAAAAATCAGAGTCTGGTGTAATTCTGTTACTGTGCAATTGTCCAGCTCCTAACTATACTCAACAAAAAATATAAACGCAACATGCGACAACTTCAAAGATTTTACTGAGTTACAGTTCATAGAAGTCAATTGAAATATATTCATTAGGCCCTAATCTATGGGTTTCACGACTGGGCAGGTTCTGCTGCCGTAGGCCCACCCACTGGGGCACAAGACCCAGCCAATCAGAATTAGGTTTTCCACACAAAAGGGCTTTATTACAGACAGAAATACTCCTCAGCCCCTCCCCTCCTCAGACGATCCCTCATGAAACATGGGACCAACACTTTCCATGTTGCGTTTATATTTTTGTTCAGTATATAAACTTAGAAACACATGTCAGCGTAGAGCCCTGAACTATAATAATAAGGCAGCAGTTTATCTGTCAGGACAGTGTGGTGTGTAGTGATCAGTTTATCTGGCAGGACAGTGTGGTGTGTAGTGATCAGTTTATCTGGCAGGACAGTGTGGTGTGTGGTGATCAGTTTATCTGTCAGGACAGTGTGGTGTGTAGTGATCAGCAGTTTATCTGGCAGGACAGTGTGGTGTGTAGTGATGTGTTATGGAGGCACTTTGGTGATTCTTCATGTTCATCATTACTATTGTATCTAAATGAATTATTTTAACACATTGGTTAAAAGTCTCTTGTCACAAAAATGTAATTACATTGAGCAATATACCACATTACTTCATAATTACATTTCTTGTTTTACAAACATTGCCAAGCTGCTCATTAGTTTCTTGTTGTTGTGATTTTTGGTGTAAGCAGTCATGGCAAAAAAATATTTGGGCTGGTAAAAAATCAGTGGCTGGTATATTCTATCATCTGCCTGATACAGTGGCTGGTGGACCAAAATCAAAGTAAAACAAGACTTAGACGACATTTGTCAATGTCAAAAAACATTTAAACATTCACTATATTGACTGTCTGACTTTGACGTTCCATACAGGAGAGAGACGTGACTATCATGGATCCTCTGGGGAGCCTCAACAACATCGTGAGCTGACAAGGCAGAGAGAGTCTCTCCACATCAGGACACCTCAAGAAACACATCAGAGACCCACAGGAAAGAAACCTCACTGCTGCTCTGACTGTGGGAAACGTTTCAAGTCTTCATCAGAATTGAAAAAACACCAGCGAGTACACACAGGAGAGAAACCTTATAGCTGTAATCAATGTGGGAAGAGTTTTACTCAGTCAAGCCACCTGGTATCACACCAGAGAACACACACAGGAGAGAAGCCTTATAGCTGTGATCAGTGTGGCAAGAGTTTTACTCAGTCAAGTAGCCTGGTATCACACCAGAGAACACACACAGGAGAGCAGCCATATGGCTGTGATCAGTGTGGCAAGGGTTTTACTCAGTCAAGTAGCCTGGTATCACACCAGAGAACACACACAGGAGAGCAGCCATATGGCTGTGATCAGTGTGGCAAGGGTTTTACTCAGTCAAGTAGCCTGGTATCACACCAGAGAACACACACAGGAGAGAAATCTTTAGCTGTAATCAATGTGGAAAAAGTTTTACCCAGTCAAGAAGCCTGATCACATCAGAGAACACACACAGGAGAGAAACGAGAGAAACCATATAGCTGTACTCAATGTGGGAAGAGTTTTTTTCGTTCTAGCTGTCTGAAGAGACACCAGAAAAAACACACAGGAGAAAAACCTTTTAGCTGTACTCAATGTGGAAAGAGTTTTACCCAGTCAAGAAGCCTGATATCACATCAGAGAACACACAGGAGAGAAACAAGAGAAACCATATAGCTGTACTCAATGTGGGAAGAGTTTTTTTCGTTCTAGTCATCTGAAGGTAGACCATAGAACACACACAGGAGATAAATCATATAGCTGTACTCAATGTGGGAAGAGTTTTTTTTGTTCTAGCAGTCTGAAGGTACACCATAGAACACACACAGGAGAGATACGAGAGAAATCATATAGCTGTACTCAATGTGGGAAGAGTTTTTTTTGTTCTAGCCATCTGAAGATACACCATAGAACACACACAGGAGAGAAACCTTTTAGCTGTGATCAATGTGGAAGAGTTTTACTACATCTGGCCAGCTGACTATACACCAGAGAACACACACAGGAGAGAAACCTTATAGCTGTGATCAATGTGGGAAGAGATACTCTAGTAAAAGACCTCTGATTAAACATCAGAAAATACATGAAGGAGTTGTTTCATGATATCAATGAAATAATGTCACAATGTAGAATGTTTTAACATTGTAGTAGGAGTATTTTAATTATGTCACAATGTAGAATGTTTTAACATTGTAGTAGGAGTATATTAATGATGTCACAATGTAGAATGTTTAAACATTGTAGAAGGAGTATTTTAATGATGTCACAATGTAGAACCCTAAACATTTGCCCCCTGTTCTATTGATTTCAGCATGATATGGATATTAGCCTCGGGGGGAAAATCCAGGCTCTGAAATGGAAGAGTTTACTAATTTATGAGATTTAATAAAAAGTGACAAAAAAAAATGTGTTACGCTTACCACGTTGGTTACCCACTTGAATCAAATGCAACACTTCAAAATGTTTAGGTTTTTAAATTTATCACAAACTGTTTCTACATATTGGTTATTGATTTGGACACGTTTAAAACTGGTGTTTGGACATTGCACTATTCTCATTTAGCCAAATGTCATTGAAAGACGTTGAAAATAAGACGTATGCCCGACTTCCAATATATGTTCGGTTGTTGTTGAAAGTGAAAGTTGAAAAGATGTCTTTCTTGGTCGTTTTGTCAATGACTTGAAAACAACTTCATTTCAACGTAGTTGCAGCCTATACACATGGACGCAGTATAATAAATTGGTCTATATCAATTTTATTAACAATCCTACTCACTCCAGTATTTCTTTACAACATTCAAGTGCTAATTGTCTTATTCCACTACTGAAGAAGCATGACTCAAATCACCTCATATTTATAAAAAATAAAATAAAAAAAGTACAATTTTTTTTTTAATGAAATATATGTATTCACTACTGTAAGTCGCTCTGGATAAGAGCGTCTGCTAAATGACTAAATGTAAAATGTAAAAAATTTCAAACATTCAGCCTGACAAAATCAGATTTTTTTTATTATTTCATGCCTCACCATTAGGTTCATTATTGTCAATATGTATTAACAAAGGGGTGTACATTTGGTTTGATATTTCATATTTACAATTCATGTAATACTTATTCATGCAACCAACTGACCATTTTTGGGTACAACTATATTGACATTGTTATCCTGCTTTTAGAATATCAGGGTTCATTCTCAGATGTGCCAAACCAAATGTACTAGAGCATGACATTGGGGACTGGGCCCCGATCCAACAACATGCCTATCTAGTGAACCCTGAAAAGAGAGAGAAGCTCTGACATGTCCGTGGTAAGGACTTCTTGGTTTGTCTCAAGGGTGGGCAGTCAAAAAGATTTGTGTTTTGCGTTTAACCAGTGTGTTACCATGGATCGCAATTTATTTTGACACGTTTTTCCGTGTTGGAGATTAGTTTTATCTCTTATTCTTTTCTGTATGTTTTTGAAACTGCACTGTTGGTTAGGGGCTCGTAAGTCAGCATTTCACTGTTAGGTCTACAGGTCTACACCTGTTGTATTCGGCACACGTGACTAATACAATTTGATTTGAGTTTATTTTGGGGTTCTTTCCAAGGGGACGAGAGTTCTAGAAGCTAGTGGGTTTTAGGAAGACGAGAGTTCTAGAAGCTAGTGAGTTTTAGGACGACGAGAGTTCTAGAAGCTTGTGAGTTTTAGGAAGACGAGAGTTCTAGAAGCTAGTGAGTTTTAGGTAAGATGAGAGTTCTAGAAGCTAGTGGGGGAAAATATTTTTTTCTTGATGACAGCCAGTAGACACCATGTTTATATTGGTGAAGGTGAAGCATTGTAGTTGATTATAATGAGAAATGGAAGTTGTTTTCTGTTGGTGGTGAGCAAACTTGTCCATAAAAAATATATGATATATTTGTTGTCTTAAGGGGGAAGGTGTTACAGGCTTTGGTTTTTCCATTTATGGTTTGAGGTTTGGATTTTAGCACGTCTAGCTCGTTAGCACGTCTAGCTCGTTAGCACGTCCAGCTCGTTAGCACGTCTAGCTCGTTAGCACGTCCAGCTCGTTAGCACGTCTAGCTCGTTAGCACGTAGGACGCACTGATTGGTGTCACCTCGTTAGTCAGTATGTGTTACACCTGTGCTGGCTTGTCCATCTCGTTAGTGGGAAGGTGTTTCAACTGAGCCGGTCCAGGTTCTATTTAAGAGTGTCTGGCCCAGTGCTCCAGTTGTCTTGATACATGTGGAGAGTCAACACCTTTAGTTGCTCCACCTTTTTGGTTTGCTTCCTGTCTTTAAGTTTGGTTTGGGTTTTTCCTTTTGTTTCTCATGGTGGGTGTCTTTTAGGTTCCAGTTGTTGTTACTAGTCAACTTTCAGTGGACACTGTGAGCAAAACTGCAAGATTATGTTATATTACTTTTATTGCATCAAATGGTTGTTTTATTAACAGAATAGAGGGTTCTTAGAACTATTGTTTCTGTGTTCTACTGAGGATGGGCCTCTGGGAGAAAACACTGACAGGAGATTTACAATGTCTTTTGGTTGATAAAACCTAAAGAGACCGCATTCCAGAACATGAGTTAATGTTTCTGTTCTATATGGTACGAGGGAGAGATGACCCCAGGGCCAGACCCTGGTCTCTACACAGAGTACTGTTTTTACAGCAGATACACTCTGCTGAGAATTATAAGTGTCTTTCATACAAATCTTAACCTTGTGACCCGTTCTATACATCTGTTGTTGGTCATGTAGGTTGAAAGGGGTGTATCTTGGCTGTAAAAGACCTTTGTACTTTTGTCTCGTGGCTCTCAATGAATCATCTGGGGGTGATTCATCTCTCAACGAATCATCTGGGGGTGATTAATCTCTCAACGAATCATCTGGGGGTGATTCATCTCTCAACGAATCATCTGGGGGTGATTCATCTCTCAACGAATCATCTGGGGGTGATTCATCTCTCAACGAATCATCGGGGGGTGATTCATCTCTCAATGAATCATCTGGGGGTGATTCGTCGACCAGCCATCATTATCGTAGGGCACTCAATTGATTGACTTTATTTGTGTGTTGTATTGACCTGCTCCCTTATAAGTGGGATAAATTTGTGTGATAAATTTGTCTCCTCAATTGATATTAAAGAAATTAACCACCACAATTTGCGATGGGGATGTGAATCTTGACTTGGTGACCGCTCCTGCCGACCTGGGTAAGTGGTGCACCAGGGATCCCTCAAACTTGGGATCTCAGGGAAACCACACTGCGGGAACGGAGCAAATGGACCCACCTTTGATCTGAGAGGCAGCGAGCCGAGTGGATACCACATCTCGAACGTAGTTTAAAAAGGAAGAGGTGAGTGAAACACGCAAAGTGGAGTTTTTAGAAAATCCTTGTAGGCTCCGAGTGTGTATTCCTGTGTGGAGGTGTAAACAGGGCCCAGTCAGGAGGCTCTGAGTGTGTATTCCTGTGTGGAGGTATAAACAGGGCCCAGTCAGTAGGCTCTGAGTGTGTATTCCTGTGTGGAGGTGTAAACAGGGCCCAGTCAGGAGGCTCTGAGTGTGTATTCCTGTGTGGAGGTGTAAACAGGGCCCAGTCAGGAGGCTCTGAGTGTGTATTCCTGTGTGTAGGTGTAAACAGGGCCCAGTCAGGAGGCTCTGAGTGTGTATTCCTGTGTGGAGGTGAAACAGGGCCCAGTCAGTAGAATCTGAGCCTGAGTCAGCCATCTGTGCAAACTGGATAAAAACTAGAATCTGTGTTTACTAGTTAAGACCATTTATGATATAGTATAAGATAGTAAGGTGCACCTGTAATTATTTTAAACCTGTAATTGTTTTAAACCTGTAATTGTTTTAAACCTGTAATTGTTTTAAACCTGGACCCCATTTTAGAAGTATTGAAAGATGTAAATGTATTTGATTCATTATCCTAGGAACTAACTATGAGATACAAATTTGAAAATATTCCTGCAGGTTAAAATATTGTTGAAAAACTAATTAATTAGGTATGTTTGGGAATAGCATTGTGTGACTGTGATATGAGAGTTGTGTGACTGTGATATGAGAGTTGTGTGACTGTGATATGAGAGTTGTGTGACTGTGATATGAGAGTTGTGTGACTGTGGTATGAGAGTTGTGTGACTGTGGTATGAGAGTTGTGTGACTGTGGTATGAGAGTTGTGTGACTGTGATATGAGAATTGTGTGACTGTGATATGAGAGTTGTGATATGAGAGTTGTGTGACTGTGATATGAGAGTTGTGATATGAGCGTTGTGTGACTGTGATATGAGAGTTGTGTGACTGTGATATGAGAGTTGTGTGACTGTGATATGAGAGTTGTGTGACTGTGATATGAGAGTTGTGTGACTGTGGAAATGAGTCTTAATCTGTCGTCTGGATAGTAACATATAGAAATATGCTGAATCAGATGATTGAAATGTGGATAATAAGCGGGATGATATTTTAGAAAGCAGCGGAAGGTCTATAGTTCCTGGGAGGCTTGATTTTGCCGTGGTCTCTGGGAGGTTAGAGAACCGTTGAGGATCCCATGGTCATTGTCTGGGAAACAAGTTTATTTTTGGTTCTGCTGGGAGTATGTTTGGAGAGCTTCTTCGTAGCTATGGAGAGTCCTTGAAAAAGCAAATGGAATGGTTGTTGTGACTACCTGAGAATTTCTTACGTTTTCTATGGATTCTGTGACTATATGAAAATATGATGAATTGTATGTGTGTATAATCGATTAGTAGAGATTTGATAAAGTAATACTGGGAATATAATTAGATACAATTTAAACAACCCATATGTAGACGAACGTAGGTTTTGAGTTGGTATCTTTAATGGATCATTTGATAAAGATGAGGTTTAAGCATTATTAAACAGTCTACAAAGTCTGGCCAGTTGTCTCAGAAACTGATGGGAGTGTGTCCACTTTAGGTTAAGTTACCCTAACGATGAAACTATAAAACGCTAATTGGATTTTCTCCGTCCAGGTACTACATTTGAAATAAACTGCCCTTAAGGCCTGGGGGGGGGTTCTTCCCAGTTTGAGAGGAGTTGCTAGATTTATTGAATAAACCTTTTTCCATAAAGTTAGAGTGAACCAAGGTGTCTGACTAGCTGTTGATGCTGAAGAAGCGTCCCGTCCACTAGATTATACGTCACAGTGGCAGAACGCCTGAAAGACGCACATCTCCATCTGCTGA